>NW_020289957.1:9213-43615 GCF_003144205.1 Meira miltonrushii
CATTCTAATAAAACATACACCAAGCGATATGCCTCGCCTGCGACTCTCTTACCGGTGCGCTAGATCTTGACTCGGCACTAACCTTAGAAGCGGTGCTCAACTATATAGCACATTTTTGCCCTTTTTACTGTTTCCTTTTTGCATCACTAAAAGTATAGCATGATGAGCAGCTGGATGTTTTAGTATGTCACATTTTGCCGACTATGATCGTCGAATTGATTGGAGATCAGGGAACCTGGGCGGAAATACATTCGATAAGAATGCGGCGTTTGAAAGGGGCACTCAAAATTTCAGTTTGATCCATTCGTTCGGATAAAGCAGATAAGATTTGGTCACGCTCCCAGAGCGGCCCACAAAGTCTGATATCGATCATGCAGCAATATTGTCTCATAAGAAAAAAAAGGATCAACCTACATTCATGAGTTAGCTCGCAGTATTCCTCGTAACCAAAAGCGTTTGTGGGTCACCTATACTCGTGGTTCTCTTGCTCGCTTTCGTCGTTTTGACGTGTCTAGAAGTTCGAGCCTGCGTCCTGTACAGCCGCACAGACAAGCAAACGATTCAATTCCTGATCGACTACAAGCGGGAAAAGAGCCTGCGCAACCTTGTCATTTATGCGAGAGAAGAATCGTCGTGAGCAATGAATGCCTACCACAAGGTGTATCGCATATCATTCGAGCTACTACTTATGGGTGGCGTTATGCAGCCGCAATCTCCAAAATGTAATTTAGGAACCGTATATAATACAATTGATTTGAAAAGGTGCACCATTCCTGATATCTTTTCCGGCAGGACGAAGCATGAATTAGAGTCCATATTTCAAAATCCTACTCATACTTATGTTACAAAGGCAATCTAAAGTAAGGGCAAAGAGATCAATTTGTGCGATGTTAGATTCATTTCTAATCTGGCGGATCGTGAAGAAGTCGCAAGACTTGATGGCCAGACGTATGCTTTGAATTAAGTAATACGAATTGAAAATTATGGTTGGATAATTACTTAAGTACATAGCACGAAGTCAGGATTCGTGCCTTCTGCCCCTGCTACTGTAATTTTCTACTGCTGCATCTTCTCTGCATTCATTTATGTATATCAGTTCTGAAGAAGCTTTTCTGAGCTACCTCACAGCGACATAGTGTTCGTAGCATCTCCACTTCTTTCCCGGACGGATCTGTGCCTCCGAAGAGAAGGATGCCAGGATAGCGAACAAGCCTATGCCTTTCTTCTCACTTTTTTATTTTTTAAAAGAAAGGATTTCGGCTGAAGACGCTGAGTCATTCTATTCTTTCAAGTAATGCGTAGTCTCTATGCGTCTGCAATCTGTCTTTACGAATGCTCTCGATTTCGAATAATAGTCTGAGTTCTCACACACGGCGGCGGTGTTTACGTTGAAGAGCTTACAAAACTGCTTTTCTTGCATGTTTTGAATATAGCTTTGAATTTGACAGAAATTATCACTGAAATGTGTAGAAGTCTAAATGACCAAACTTTCTCGCGAACTAGAAAAAAAAGTAGAAATAAACATTGTAATGATGAGAGCTGGCGCTGCTGAAATAAGCCTGATAACGAAACGACGATATAGATCTAAGCCTTTTCTCATTCTGTGTTGAATTCATTTTGACAGACCATTATCAATTTTCGTATTTTTCTTCGTTCTTATGCACTTTTGCACTGCCAGGATTAGAGGAAATTCAGCAAAAGTGAAATTCCGTGTATATTGAAAGGGCTATGGTGGCCAATCCAGAAAACCATAACTTTCGGCTGCTCTGTAAGTAAAGGAATGGAAATTAAGCAAATTTGCGCGACTGATATTGACAAGAATTTTTATCTATCTGCTTTGTTCGCGGCCCTCGAATGCAGTCACTAAGCCTGTAAACGTACGCAGTGGGATGCATTCAAGAGATTTGTAAAAACTTTAAGTCAATGAATACAATTTTTAGTATTGAAGAAAACAGAGTCAGAAAACTTAGTTACCATTCTCAGCTGTTTATTTTTTTGGTGTCACCGACACTTTTCCATACTGCAATTGCGCTTGCCCTCTATCTCATCGGCCGGCTGGATGCAGTTCAAGCCACTTTGCTCGTGATTGCGCAGCTTCTACGAGGTATTGCAGGTGCAGGTCTCGTTACGGCTCCGACACCTTTCGTCAGAGCATGATCATACGTCACCACACAGTATGCAGGCGTGAACGTAGGACAATGATTGTTCATCGAGGTTTTCGGCCGCGTCCTGGTCCTAATTGCCCTATTCTTCGCTGCTGAGAAGCACGATAGCACGCATTTGGAGCCTGTATGGATCGCTTTGGTGTCGTTCGCATGTCACATGTTCGGCGTGGGGTGGACGGGCTGTGGCATCAATCCTGCCAGTGCTTTTGGTCCACATGTCACAGCCGCGTAGTTTCCGGGCCAACACTAGGTTTACTGGGTTGGACCTCTGATTGGTCCGTTCAAGCCAGTAAGCTTCTTTGTGCTCTCGAAGACTTCCATTATACGTATGTTGTGTTCGGACAACACGCCGAGACTAACGAACACGCTGGCCTGCTTACTGCACTCGTACTTGGCCAGATTTTGTTCGATCGCGTCAAGCACCGTTACGGCGGCGGTGAGATTGAGAGGTGATTGCAAGAAGAACAGCGACAAAAACAATTATGGAGTACACTTTCCATCGATCCGTCGGAAATGCTCAGTGATACCATTAAGCGGCTGGACGCGAGCCGTCATAAGGCGTGGTTGATGCTCTATTTGTCCTTTCGCGCTTAGTTTACGGTAATACGTCTGATTTGCATGCCCTACTTTTTATTCGACTTTGTCGCAACGCACTTCGCGCTCCTGAAAACATCACGTATGCGACCAGCCCGAAGAACGCAACCAAGATGATACCCTTGGTGATCAGCATGCACGCTTCAACGGCAATAACAATCATATCAAAGATGTGCGTATTGTTTAGGGCGATTGCAGACGGACCAATGATGTTTAAAAGCATCATTCGGAATCCTAGAAAATGCGATGGAGCTAACACGACACTTGTATCTTTGCTTCCGAAGTTTAGCCACGTCAAGTGACCATCGTCGGTAAATCCAAACTGCATGACCATCTTCGGCTTTGCTTGTGTCCCAAAATCAATTGCAAGGGACATCATTTGCGTCCACTCTTTCTCTACGTGCTCCGTCTCATCTTCTTCGTCCGCTCCGTCTTGCCTTCGCATACGACATACTGCTCGGATGGGCAACGCAGCCATGTTGACCTCGTGTACAAAGGAACGTGATTGAACATCTAAAAGCACAGCGTCAGCCGTGTTGAACCATGGCATTGCTACACCATCTCCGTCAGCTAAATGTGCGTAATGTGTCACAACAGTGTTTGTGGTCACGCTTGAAGTGTCGCATGTGAATTCCGTGTTTGCCAGAGGTGAGCTGAGCACAACAGATCTCGTTGAAGGCATCCATGCAGCCTCCAATTCAAAATAAGCCCGATTCAAAATACTTGTGTAATCGACATTCGCAGACGAAAGACCTTGAAGAAAATCTCTGGCGTGATTCGGTACAAAATGCTGACGCTCAAACACCCGCTTGACGTAAGAGCTTATTGGCGTTTGTCGACCTGACGCGACATTGATGTTGAATGTGTCGAGAGCCTGCTGCGTGGGATTAGAGATATTGAGCGTTGGTGTAGTGATGTAGAGAAGGACTGCGAGAAACCAGAGGACGGGCAAAAAGAAGAGCGCCTCGACGATGCGCTTCCCTATCATGACGGCAAGACCAAATTTGGTCGCCCTCAGCGAGGTTTTTGCAAAAACGACTTGTCTTTCGTTATTCGAAGCGTCGCCCTGATGGATGTCAGAAGGTGGAGCTAAGAAAAACCCTGCCGCGCGCTCAATAATTGCTGGATTGATTCTCCCCGCTTCCTTCTTTGGCGCGGCGCCGGCTTCGATTGTCTGCAGAACGGCAGGAACACACTGAATGTTAAAGAGAGATTCACCATACACAGTATTACGTCTGTGCAATCACACAGGAAGCATACTTTGAGCCCGTAAAGGTTAAAACCCGTTTAACGTGTTATTTTTTATGGTGGCTACATTGCGAACTGTGTCATCATTTGGCGTTACCGATAAGAGCTCGGTATCTACATATTGACCCAAGAGGGCTCAATAATCACCGCAACGCCGCAAACCTTACTACTTGGTGCGTACCATCATCTGCGCTATGCAGACAGCTTGCAATCTAACGTCAGATCCGCCAATCTGGTGTACAGATGGGCACGCAGCGGATCTACCTCCGGTCTATTGCCTCAGAAATCGAGTGATTTCAACTTGCCCGGAAATTCATTTAGAAAAGCAAATATTGAATGTACTCTCATCCTTGAACAAGTTGCTAAAAATAGAACAGATCAAACTATTGATACAGCCAAAAATCAATTCATGGATGATCCTTAATTTGCTTCAAGAGAATACGACGTAGGCAGGATTTGAGTACCATTTCTTTTCGACCACCTTACCTTTAGCGCGCATCGCCAAACGGAACAGTGATCAAGATTGGCCGACCCATGATAGCAGTAAGAGGCATACGTTGATGCGGCTCTTTACGCCTTTCTTCCTTACGGTCAATTGAAGGCGCGAGCATGCGTCTACTAGTAGATTTGCGCGTATCGATATGAATTCTATACTTGATTTGCCATTCGACGAATGCCAGAATGTTGCGAAAGAACCTGACATATTATGTCGAATCGGCCCATAATTAACTCTTAAGGCTAAATCGATCATTATACTGCGTTGAAATTGATCTAACAAAAGATTAATGTCAATTCATCTTCGTTAAGGTGTTGATGAATAGTAGCAGCAAAATCTCTTTGTAAAGCTCGTTCTCGGGCCTTTCCAGAAAACAGAAACAAAGAAGAATACTTCACTTAGAATGAACAGTGCTACTCCCATTGTAATACCTTTTTGTACTTCATACAGAATCACCTTCAGTCCCTCACAAATGCAAGATATTATCTATCCCGCATTCATTTATGAGGCAAAATCAGACAAGAATCCCATCCTATGGGCGGAAAATCAAGTGGCTGTAGGCGCAGCCCGAGCATTAGGCCTTCTGGACGAGCTTGCAGAATTATCCGGAAAACCTTACATACCGTATATTGTGGCTGCAACTTCAGCTGGCGCGCAATGGCAGTTCCATCTCGCCTACCGCTTGGGTAATTCACGCATTGTAAGTTTGCCACGTAATAATATCTGCCGGATTGCTCACTGATACTGAGTAAATAGTTTCTCCTACCTTTGCTCGACAAACCGCTCTGGATACGCAATCATATGGAGCGGGTGATGTTACTGACCATCATTCATCGAATCAAGACATGGATCATTCAATCTTTTCAGCAAAGTATCAAAGAGCGACTTAATGCTCTCGTGTTAGGCTGACTCAACGGATCATTACTTGCTGTAAAAATGTGATGATTTCCGACCTCGTCAGACGCCAACGCATTGGTCGTAGCTTGTCCGTTCTAGGCAGTGCTGCTCGTACTAGCGATTTGTAGATCTCTTTTGCATCAATAGTAATGGCGAATAGAACAAACTTTTGAGTCCTTCTGTGATCGGGCAGAGATACTTAGATGAAGATCAAAGGGCGGAGAAGAACCCTTCTCATCAAAGTAAAAGCTAGCATAACAGCAGCGGCTTAAGGTGTTGCACTCAGCTTCCCTACAGATGGCTTGTTCAGAGCATAAGCGGTTTCGGTACATGCCTGGCAGTCAGCCGCATTATGTCAAATAAATTCAGTCGTCATTACAAATCTTTTCTTGAACCTCCAGGTACTCACAAAACGCTTTTCAAAATCTGGATAGATACAATCTGCTCTGCTTGCAGAGAAGGAAAAAACCGAAGAACTGCGGCACGCCTAGCCCTAGTGAAATTGAAGATGCAATATTACTACGATCTATGAACAGGAATAATATACTTGCCCTAAGTTCATCATTCTTATAGACTCACGATGCCAACTGTAATAATTTCTTGATGAAGGAAAATCATATCTCCTTGACTTTAGATTGAATACATTTCTGTTGGCCTAATATTTCTGCCTGATTGAGAATTAAGGATACTAAAAAGATCACATTTGCTCAAAGATGAAGAGAGAAAGGAATAAGATCAAAATCAAAAGCGGCCGTGGGAAGATCTTGAGTATTGAAGTTACAGACACTCTGTCCCTAAAACCGATACGTTGAACGATCAAAAATGATATTTCCTTACCTCCTTTCGGAGAATGTGAGAAGCGGAACACTGTGAGTAGGATGTCTAGGAATCACAATCAGCATCAGCTCACCGAAAAGCTTGAATTTCTGAAGATGGAATTGGGACAATAGGATGACTTGCTTCTAATATTATGACCTTGTGCAACAATTTGGACCGATTGCGCAAAACCATCGCGTTTTCGTTTAGTAGTTCCGTTCCCTCTCCTGAGTTCGTGCGTGACGTTGTTTCCCTACCTGATCCTGATCCTGATTCAATACGCGGTTAGTGGCCTTCCATCGCTGTATGGGCATGTACCTTGTATATTTCTTTCGTCATAGCAGGAAAAAATTTACGCGACCTCTTCTTGATTCCTTAGAGCCACGAAATGGTAGGCTTTCGTGATGTAGGCCACATTGGTATGACACATCTCCGTCCTGACCAAAATACAGTATAGGTAAGCAAGGGACAAGCGTAATATGCCCCGGGTTGTCTATCATTTAAAGTACGAATCGACTGTAAGGAAATGAGGCCTAGTGTCAGCTTCTAGAGCTCCCTTTTATGATGGCTGAAGGTTCCCACTCGGAATTTTGACGATATTGCATTGCTGCTGTAGGCTCTGATGAAGAAATATTACATAGGAGGATTCGGATCATAACTCTGTGCAAATGCGATCCAATAATCCAGCAAAATACTTGGAATTCTAGCAATGAAATCAATGAATGTGACAAGTACATGCGTGCGAACCTCGAAAATTTTGATTGCCATTGCCCGAAAGCCCTGTCTACAATCTCAAAATCGTTATCGGTAAAATATTCTTTGCCTTTGCAAGACTTTCGCGATCATTTGTTGGGTTGGGAAAGATTTTCGTCGGCGCGTGAGATCCTCTGCGAAACAGATTCATTTTCTATGTGGCTTTTAGATGTGCCTGCAATCGCATCGAGCTAAGATTCCGTCATGTCTCCAGAGTATGTCGATAGCAAAAAAGAGCCGGTCACATTCATTGGATGCAAGCCAGAACTACCATATGGACGACATCGCAACGTTAAGAAGCAATAGGGTGGTGATAGAATATTCTGTCATATATCCAACCGTCATGTAATGAAAATGCTCAGCAGAGCGTGATTTCGGAGACGACAGGTGAACGATCTCGACGTAACCCATTGATTCACACCTGCAGACACCGTGTCTTTGTATACGAGAATGATCACCCTTCTTTAGCCACTACTAGACTACCTCTGTGAGAACAAGAGAAAACCTTAAGTAGCTTTCAGGCATTGTTTCTTTCACGCTTGCACTTACTGAATCTGAAGGACGATTCTAGATCTGGCACTTAATGGACTTTTCGAGAGCTAAGAGAAAAAAAGTTCGTAATATTGCTTCGTCACTCATTTTTTCATATCGCTTCGCGTATCGTTTCGCACCAATGAATTTCCTCATGAGCCTCGTCGCGCAGTGATTAGGGGCGTGGTCCTGACCAACAAGGAGCAAGGGGTGGAAGCAGGGAAGATATCCATACGCTAATTGGCGCTTCGAAAAATCAGATCTACATGATGTACAGTTCATCCATTTTCTGACAAATACGAACAATGAATGGCTCGAACGAGTTGCAGGCTTGATCAGATACCAATAAGACATGAATGACACTTTGTCAACGTTTTTTTGCTTCGTATTAAAAGTCTGAATTTTTGGGGTCACAGGTGAAGAATTTCTTTCTAGCAAAGATTGGTCAAGTTTTCAACATCTCAACCGGTGCTGCTCTGCAATTTAACTTTCCTACCAAAGCTCGTGTATTCTACGTCGCTGACATAAATAGGAGACCTAGGCGTTTATTTTACGAGAGCTGGACGTTTAAGAAAAAACTTTCCCTTTACAATTTTACATTATTTCTCACTGGCCTGAGGGCGTATCACTTAAAGTTTAATTGCCGCTATGCTTTCCGAGCCTTTGAGCGATGATGTATCTCAGGTGCTGGTGCTACTTCCCAGTCTTTTTTTTTTGCGCACACGTCATAGAAATTGTCAAGTGAAAACGGAATGCTGATGATCTTTGTCTCATAGGCCTTCATATCCCTTGTCCTGCCGTTTAGATAATGTTGGGAAGAGTTAGCCTCGAGCACGATCTTGACACATAGCATCTAGTGCACACTTCTCGAACTGGTTTGAAAGGGAGGCTCACTGTGATGTAACTTCCTTCTCGTTTTTGCCGGGATCCGGTGACGGCGTTTTCTATCACAACGAATAAGTTGACGCGGGAGATATGAAAATACATACGCAAGATTGCGCATAATTCCTCTAGACGCTTTCTTGCACACAACATCACAGTTAAGCGTCAATGGACTGAAGGTCTGTTGATTACGTGTCTATATCTACGCAGATCAAAAGCAGGCTTGTGGTTTTGAGCTCCACGAATTTAGGGCAGGCAAAACACTAATTAAATCATACGTAAACCGAAATCTGTAGGATTAGCGCGATCTCAAAAGGCACATCTATGCACTGTCTACCTTGAAATCCAGTCTCCCTCATTTCCCCTCATAGTAAGGCTTGTGGTTTTGAGCTCCACAAATTTAGGGCAGGCAAAACACTAATTACATCATACATAATCCGAAATCTGTAGGATTGGCGCGATCTCAAAAGGCGCATCTATGCACTCACTGTCTACCTTGAGACAGGGTCTACCGTGAAATCCTGTCTCCCTCATTTCCCCTCATAGATTGTATGCAACATTGTATAGCGTCCGTGCTATAAATCTTGCACAAATACAGCGTGTGGGATTCCTCAGATCGCTGCTCTTTCTTCGTTCCTCGCATCTGTGCGTTCCGCTGCATTCATGAACATTCTGGGTCGGAGGCGTGGAAAGAAATTCGTGCAGTGAAGTTTGGTCGGAATTTATGTGTGAAGAAAAGGATATACCTTGCCAGAAAGATCCAATCTCCAGGTTCCACCTCATCTTTCATTGCCACAAATAATCATAGCAGGGAATGTGCTCGCTGAGATCTTTACTTATGCCGCAAGCTCGATAACTCTGACGCGATGATTTTGTCTTTACCCGCAGAAGTGTTAGCAACGATTTTTAGCCTCTTGAATCCGAGCGAGAGATGTGAAGCTGAACTAGTTTGCCAGAAATGGCACAGAACTTCTCGCTCAATGCCCACCGTTTGGAGGGATGCCTCTCGAGTCGCAGGAAAGAATGCGCCTGATCCGGTCTCTTTGCGGAGGAAGCTTGACAATATACTTTTGCGATCAGGTGGCAAGCTTGATTGGCTAGCTATCAGGATAGGCGGTTCGACCAAAGGTGAAGCTGATGCCAGTCGACACATGCTGGGAATTCTGGCCGCGACGGAAGTGAAGCACCTTCGCATCGATTGTGGTACCCGTTGGTTCTGTCAAAGTGAGGATGGAAAACAACGACTCTTCTCGACATCCTTCAGCGATTCTTTACGAAAATCAGCGAGCTGGGCAGTTTCCAACTGCAGTCAACTACGATCCCTTTGCATAGCAACTCCGCAAGGAACAGAGTCTTTGGAGATTCACGAGAATTCGCCTTTTGCCAATAGCAAGATTAGTCTCCTTACGTTATTGTCAGACTCAGTCAGTTCCTTTTTCGTGAGCAATGCTGCTTATGGAACTCTACGGAAAGCAAAGAGCATACAAATTCGATCTCTTAGTCCTACTTGGGGCGTAGCAGGAATATCTGTACCCATGACACGACGTTTGCTACAAACATGCCAAGAAACGCTCGAACATGCAGAAGTGGAGATCCAGGCAACTGATCCACAAGAGATGTGCGATCGAGCTAACACAGCAGAATATATGGAACAGCGCTTTTATTTACCTCGATTGTCCTATCTCAAGCTAATACATCATACTCCAGACTGGGGACAGACAAAAATCGTCATCTCGTTCGCCAGTCCAAGATTACTTGAATTATGCATAGATGGTACTCTACCAGCTGAATATGTGATTAATTTGATAGACCAAAATCACCGTTCTCTCGAAATTATCGAGCTTGCGTCAGTCACAGGAACTTTGTCTCATGATGTTCGAGTTGTCGAGAAACTTTGTCGAGCACTTCAAAAAGCCGAACGCCTACGCAGGTTCTGCGCAAAGGGAGCTTCCGAGCTCATCTTAAAACAAATATTAAGAAGTGGTTTGAGACTCAAATCCCAGGAACTGATTTGCTATGGGACTGATTATCTTGATTTACAGTTCCAGACTACTTTTGGATAAGGGCAAGTACTTCACACCTGCTAGGCTGATCAGCTAGAGGCGAATCTTTCTATAGAATTGAATACACACATACCAGCCAGGAAACCCTTTGAACCTGGCGAGATGTCCTAGTTTAATCGAAGCTCTCTCCTTCTACCTTCCCGCCTTCAAGTACAACGCTATTTTGAAGATGGGGTTTACTCTCATGCTACAGCCCTATTGCACTTGGTGGTATCATATTTTGCCGTACGAACAATTCTTCAATCTGACGCTTGTACAAGAAAGATGCTTGTGGATCTTACGGCTGCAGGAGTGAGCAACTTAATTGAGGAAATAAACCGCTTAAGGATTATATAAGCAATTGACCACCCTGTAAACATTCCGCACTTCTTTCAACGCACATTAGATTCACAATTTAGCATGTTTATTGCAGGTAGAAGCCCTTTTCTAGTCTTTCCCCCATAAGGACGATGTCTAGAACCTAGCGAAAAATTACTTGCGTTACATAGGCCCACATCACCGAGTGTCCAGAGCAGTCTTTCAAATGTGGAGAAACGCTTGTCCGGCTGCCATGATTGAGTTAGGCAGGTCCGGACACTTTTGCATCTATCAAGAATTTCTCTTTCTCCCGCAAAAGAAATCTCAAACTTAGCTTGTCCAGCATTTTAAAACACTTTTACAAATGCGGTTCTGCTCCCTTTTGTCTCGTTATTGCATCAAGAATTAAATCTGGTGAGATTGTGAAGCGATAATGTTCGCTTCCCTCAAGAATAATGTTCCGTCCTCACCAGCAGCCGAAATTTCTCGTGTCAAACAAGGATTGATTTTCTGTTGGTGTTCCGTGATGGATGATAACTTATCAATAAAGGAATATCAAAGACAGGGAAGCTATGAAATTCATTTGAACTTGTAAAGGCACTCAGCCTTCTTCACAGCGAAAAAAAAAAATATCGATCACAACGCTTCCGAGAACCCTTGATCGTATGGAAGATCGATAATTGGATGCATTCGTTATACGGTGCCAATCCAACACCATTCTAATAATACATACACCAAGCGATATGCCTCGCCTGTGACTCTCTTACCGGTACGCTAGATCTTGACTCAGCACTAACCTTAGAAGCGGTCTTCAACAATATAGCACATTTTTGCCCCTTTTACTGTTTCCTTTTTGCATCACTAAAAGTTCAAACAAAACGTTGCATAAAATGATGCAAGAGACTTCAATGCATGATCTTCATCATGGAGACCCTGAAATGGTGACATGATGCGTGGTGTGACGCCTGTGTAGATTGGTATTACACTTGAGGTACTATCCAGTGAGTGAAGTAAATCTGATGACATCCAATCATCAGGAAAAAAATGTGGAAAAGCTGAACCAATACTAGCGATTATGCTACCCTCTCTATGTTGTGCAAACGGCAAGATCGAAGAATTCAACCAATCGGTCATTGCTTGAGCGCTTTCTTCTTGGCTGACAGCATCGATGATCGAAGGTGTTGCATTCCCAGAAGCTGGTCTGCTAATCAATCTTCGAGAGGCACCAGGAACGGCTTCATTGGAAGGTGGTGTGTCCATATGCAAGAAGTCAGTTAGCGGAAGTTCAAAAGAGGACGTCAATTCAACATTTGTAGGCTGTGCATGCGATGGCGGAATGAGTTGCACAGAATGATGTGGTTGCTCGTTATTAATTCGCTCCGATTGAGCAGATTGTTTTGCTTTTTTACTTTCCGCAGCTTTTTTGTTTCTTTATGTGTGCTGCTAGAGGTGCACCACGCAAGTCTGGGAAGCCTAAACATTCGATTCCTGATTTCAAACATCGCTGACAGCCGCCCGTATTTGCATCCCTCGTTTCGTCGCATTTCTTCCTTCGTGCTCTACAGGTGAAACAACCAGTTTTTGCTCGGTTGAATCTTCGCGATCGAGCACGTTTGGATGTGTTGGTGGCTAAGGAGGCTTTTATTGGATTAGTAGATGTCATAACCAATCATTCTTGAACGCATGCACCTTCTCTCCACACATCCACGACAATGATGACCGTTTTGGAGAAAATTTGCTCGTTGAGACGAGTTAAAACAAATCTTGCTACTGCGCGAGGAAGCGGAGTCAAACGGCAACTCCGTGCATAGAGTCAACTTTGACAGCTCTTGACGTTTGAGCCAAAAAGAGAGTTTCGATAGATAACGGAGCTTGGCCGTGTGCGCTGTACGTATAAATTTCTTATCTTTCACTTTTTTTCGTACAGGCACAGACACTTTTGTTGTTTTAATGTAATCGCGCGCAACAAAGAAGCAGCCCCACAGCAGTCATCGTGCAACGTATCGAATCATAGTATAAAATGTTCAAAGAAAAGTGCGGCACTTTTGCCGTGGAACAGTACGCGTGTTATCTGACAGAATACAAACAATCTTTGGCCAATTTTTTAAGAGGAAGTGTCTATGACCTGAAGCAACAAGGCCGTGGGATACGCATGCAGGCTAGGCTTCCCTATGTCTACTCCGCAAATCTGTGTAAGAATAGGCCCGCTTCTTTAGCCATTAGAAACTTATTGTGCGCCGCCAGTGGTAACTAATTGCACGGCAACTACGATTCGTCTTGGCGCCCACCGCCTTTTCACATTGGAGCAGAAGTCAAGTTGTATACAAAGCCACGTCGGATTGAATGGTAAAAGATGCTTCTGCATTTGTATCTTGAGTGCTTACGTCATCAATCATTCTCTGTCATCACATGAAGAAGGCAAGCATCATCTGCAGCATCGCGAGACGCCAATTGCGATTTGCTGTACACCGATTGCAAGTGACTCTCATGGTTTTCCTTTGTTTCTTGTCGAAAATCTACAAAAAAAAGGTTTGATCGTCTCTTGTCTGATACAAGCAATGTAAACTGGAAAAGAAGACAAAAGGAACTTTTTTTGGTCTTTTTTCCAAAACGCGCCATGTTATCAATCACCATACTGCCTGCGCCTAGAGCAATCAAAAGGACGCACATTTGCAGGGTACCCTATCATTTGATTTGATTTTCCCGCGTGCCTTTGTTGTTGAGACTTCAATATGTGTGGCCCCCAAAAAGGAGTTCCCAGGTCACAACCTTTGCGCAGCTGGACGAGTGCTTTCCAGATCAATGCTTCAGCTCAGCTTGAAGAATTTTCTGCAGAGTAGCAAAGATATTTGGCTACCGGCAATCGTAGAAAACTTGTGAGATACAATTTTTTTTGTTGGAAATTACCTTCAGTCATCGCACAATAATTGTCAATTGCATCAATCGCTACAAAGACCGAGCGTAAATGTAATCTTCTTTCTCGTCTTGATGCTTTCGGCACTCTTCCTGCCATAGCATATGTGCAAGCTATTTGACGGATTTTCCGTTTGGCACATGTTGAGGTTGCAGCAAACACATATGCAGTAGATCAGACATGCACATTTAGCCCTTTGTCTTTTCTTCTCTATGCCTTTTGTTCGGTACGAGCCTTTGAAAGTATTGCATCGTTCGACTTTCCTCACAAAGGGAATCAGGAAAAAATGACACAACGCTCTGATAGAATGCTCAATTTACAATCTATTTCACAACGAAACCACGCCGCCGAAAAATTACATTTGGTCGAATACAAACTTATAAAGAATGGTCTTGGTCTGTAGATAGTACATGTACAATGTACTCTCATTCAAGTCACTTCTTTCTCTTCAAACCCACACGCTGACCGGAATCTTCGAAAAAAAAACTCTCTTCAACACGACATGGTAGCTAAAACGCGAGAACGGCAAAAGCGCAAATACAATTTGGAGGAATGTTCGCCAATTTCAGATCTAACAGATTCAGATGACTTTTCAGAAGACTTGCACGAAGCCGAAATGACGGAAAGTGAAGGGGATAAGAACGTGGAGGAGGTCACTTCAAGTCTCGCTCTACGCAGGCACTATGATCCGCTTCTTTACGGACCAGAGCTCTTGTACAAGAGCAAGAAACTTCAATTTAAGAAGAGATCCCCGGTGAGCAATAGACAGCATCTGTTTGGGACCACAGAAAATATCAAATTCGGTGCCCGGAAGATTGATCGGCAAGGGCATATAGAATACATTACTTTTCATCCTACTCCGCCAAAGAAGGTGAATGTCGGACTTCACGATACCGTAGACGCTGTACTGCAAGCTTTCAAGCGTGCCTCGCAAGATTCTCTACTTCAACACATCAAGATGGCACTGCTAGAAGACAGTGCAGTTCATAAAATTTTACAGGTTAACAATGACTTATTCGACTTCTTCTTTAAAACTCTTTCGGACTCAGTCCGTTCGGTTTTAATAAGTGTTTTGGAAGATCGGGAAGTATGTTTCTCATCTCAACAATTGGCAGAGAATACCAAACACCTCGACAAGGTTGGAAAATGGGGTGGAACATACATAGCAATCTCTTTGAATCCAGCAGGTTTTGCGACCGGAATGTATGTAGGACGCTCTTCTATGATAGAAAGCAGAATTAAAGATCATCATGTAGATCTGGCAGTAGCTACGCAGACTGCATTATCTCTCAGACATATCGAGTCACTCTTTTATCAACATGCAGCCCGTGGAATCAGCGAAAGAGGCACGTTGATTTTCTTTCCAGCACACGCATTTCCGATCGTCTCCCAAGGTAAGTCATCAGCTTTGGGCTTTTCCTAAGTTTCATCGCACTGACCATGTCCCTATCTCACGAGCACGCTAGATTCTCAAACCTATTCAGCCCTTTTCGAGGCTATGTTGTGCCTGATCCTTGGCACTTTTCAGATGAACAAGGTTTATCTTGATTGGAGGTCAAGCTTGGGACTTCCTGCTGTCCCTTTTTTAGGGTTAAATTCGACACCATGCATGGAAAGGCCAAATAACTACTCAAACAATGTGGAAGCTGATGCCAATCCAACTCTAGCCTCTTTGAGAACAGACTTGCGCAACATATACATTAGGTATGGATTGTTGTGCTCCACATCTAGTCCAGGGTAAGAACAGAATGAGGAAACATGCATTTTTATCCGGTAGCTTACTCTGACCTCTCTAGCAGCGATGAAATCTCAAAAGAAGATGAAAGTGCACTCGAGCATGAGTATGAAAGCAAATATACTGAGTATTTGTCAGAACTTGCGAAACTTTTGAAAGCAGGGTGAGGTTTCCGCAATGAAAACACAAACGAAAGTAATCTGACTTTTATATTCATACACTTTAATGTAACAGGACATACAAGCTAAGAATTGTACGGGAAAAGTACAAAAGCAGAAATCAAGACTACTATAGCTGGAAAATGACGAACTTCAGCAACCGTACCTTGCCACGAAAGCAAATGGAGAAAATTCTGAAGGTGAGACAAATTCTGAAATGTTAAATACTTGACACACTTTGTCTCATTTTTTTTTCATGACATTTCATCTGGACATCCTTTTCTCAATGGTGCAGGCGGCGGAAATCGATAATGAAAGCAATCACACATTATTGCTTTCAGCTCAATTGGAGGTAGGAGAGCCAGATGCTTCTGTATGTGAAGGGTTCCATTATCTTCATATCGTACCAAAGTAATAATCTGACCCTGCCTTCCGATATTCTGAACAGAGCGATCTTTTCATTGGAACAGCTCAAAATTATCGAAAAGTCTATGGAGGGATTAAGGTGTACTTAATAGAAGTAAAAGTGAGTTTAATGACAAGTTTTGTGCTATGGAAACTGCAGCAGGGAGCTAAATCAGCCTTCAAACCCAGAGATATCTGCAGTTCCACACAGTTTTTCACCGAACAGGATGGCAAATCAATCTTGCCAATCGTCTTTTGAAATGTTGTCCGGCTGAAGTAATTCGCGAACGTTTGTGAGTAATCTAGTGCGCATTAGACAAGAAGATGCTACCACGTCTTTACTGATCGCATCATTGATGGGATTATCTTTCCTCTACAGCAACTTATTGGAACGCCTCAAACGAGAGAGCACATTTTTTTCCAAGCATGATTTGGACGTACAAGAGTTAATAAAAGGAGAACTGCCTGTCTCCATCCAAAGTAGATCGGTCGTAGCGCACCTGAACAGTGGGCAGACTATTCTATTTCCTGTGTCCCCACACTCCAAAAAATGTCTGGAACGAAATGATGAAGAAAAAGAATTTGTGAGTTCCATACAATCATAAATGGTAAAGTTTATTTTGCTTAATTCTGCTTCCACTCCCTCAAAGTTTTTTGCCAGACTGCAGCTGAACTCTGCCGAACCTATTTGGGACGGTTCGGGACAGCCAAAAGAAATAGCCGAAGCATTGGTAGGTGCCGGATTACTTCTGTTTTCTAACAAATTGCAGCGATGGCTTCCTGTCGTTGCCAATCTTCGACGCAGAAGTGTCATCTCGCAATTTACACATTTAGCAAGCAGAGCGGCTCGAGTAGCTAGAGCGTTGCAATACAACCCTGAGCTTGATGGACTTATGACTGCCGCAACAGAGCCTGAGAGTCCAGAGATCGACGACGACATTCCGGCCTTTCAAGTGTTCCAAAGGCCGCTTCCGCAAGCACACAATACAGTCTGTTTCCAAGTAAAAGGCTGTAAAGTGCCAGCGATCACCATCCCGCTGAGACTGGTACGAATGTGGTTTCCAGATTTAACATATCCCAGAGGTTTATCGATCTCTGTGAAAATCGACGGTAGACGGGCTCAAACAGCCGAAGAAGTCAAAATTTACGTTCGGCTTGACGATCGAGGTCAAGGACAGAATATTGGTAGATGGTTCAACTTATTGCAATATTCCAAGTCACGCAAGCCGTCCGATGCTCTTTGGCAGTATATTCTAGACCAACAAAAGATTACAACTTCAGAATCGACTTGACGCGCACTCGACGATTCTATTTCTTGATTGTTGGACAAAGCCCGTCAACGACAACGTGTCTGTGACGCGCCCGACATCTTCGACTACAACCTCTGTATATAGCGAGAGAAGAAAAACGAAAAGATTGAGAATGCATTTTTAGCAAGGCACAGGCACGAGCCGCCGTGGTAGGGAGAGAATGTCGCGACGAAAGCAAGATGAACTTTTCGTCTTTCTCGGAAAATGAAAATCTTACTGATGATTGGAATGTAATGACGATTTTTTAGCGCTGATTACCAACCTGCCGATTTTTTTCAGATTTTTTCTGCATTATCTTTTCATACGCGGCATCTTTTCATACGCGGCACTGATGATGAAGCCGGGGAGCGAGTCACTCCCTCGAAATAATAGCGATGCTTTCATCACTCTTTCTTGTCATTGTCTGTACTCGATTTCTCAATTAAATTCGTACCCTTGTGATGCCCAATTACAATAATATCTAGGCTGAGAAAGGTTTCAAGATCCAATGAAAGTTGATGCAATGTGCCGCAGAGTTGGCCTAAGTAAGGGTAAAATTACTTCGCTAGAAGGCAAGTTTGCAGCGACAGTTCTACTACAGCTCTATGTACTTCTTTGTACAGGTTGAATGCCTCTAGATCAACAATGTCGCACGAAACATTCTCCCAACTTCCCATTTTATAAAATTAGATTATTTGATTCAAGCTTGACATCAAGTTCTGTGAACAATTCTGAGGCATATGGAAGTTTCTCGGCTATGTAGGCCGGAAGCAAGGACCAACCGAAGTCCTAAGAGAAGCCCCATCATCTATCACAAGGCCGTACATACCTCCAGAGCCCGAGAGGAGCACATACGAATCACGAAAACCAAAAAGATGGCTACAATTAAATAGCGTCAATTGTAATAATTTACAAAATTTGGATGTCAGCTTCCTTATAGGTTGCTTCACCGCAATGACTTCAATTTCTGGCTCTGGAATATCTTTCGACCCTACCAGGTATATCAGTCTTACCCGTGAAACCTCTAAAAGCAGAGCCTTGCCAACCGCGACCAGTGACCACTTGGAATGGACGAAAGCTGATTTCCTCGCCAGTAGGAATTCGATGTCGATGAGTTTGCTTGTATCAAACTAGAGATGGACAAAATTTGCTCCAAAGATTTCCATTGCCTCTGGTGAGAATAGTATTTCCAATCTGGCGTAAGCTTTCGGAAAGGAACAAGGCGTGATACGAAAGCGCGGGAGGCACGAGCTGATTTAGTCTCAGAAAGAAACCTTGTCCTTCTACTTGCCAGCGTATCAGTCGTTTAGCCTTTTTTCACTTGCATCATCACTAGTATCACTTCAGGTATGCTGCTTAGCCTCGCACATAGTACCAGTGTCGTGGTAATCCTATGTCTTGCGTGAAGATACACCAGAAACTGTTGCTTTTGCTTTAGTGTTTAACGGGTACGCTGAAGAAGCTCGATGCGTGGCACAAATAGCAGTGATAAGATTAATCTACGGCTGCAAAATACTGGTAGTAGTCGTCTCAAACTTCTCAAATCTCTTATAATGTAAGAAAGCGTTTGCATTTCTGAACACAATAGCAACACAACTGATAGCTTTTAACTTAAATATTTCACTTCCTTCCAGCCCCAAACAGGTAAACCGTAGTGCGATCCAAACTATTTTTTAATCTCACTTTCCTTGGCGATGCCTGGCTAATGGAACTGCCATAAGAAAGGCGAGAAACATGTGGTAGGAGAAACACATGAGCAGATATGTATGGGCGCTCTGATCATACTGTCGACCTGTAATGCAAAGGTGCGGAGGTTGCTTTAAGATTTAGCTGCCTTATTAGCGAACAGAGTGAAAGAATGATGAACTGCAATAGGGCATGCGAACCCTTCCTTGAACGAAATATGAATTTTTCTCATTCGTGAACACATGTTTTCTCATTCGTGGATGCAGGTTGTGCACAGAATCTATTAAAGGACTCAGCCAATAAGTTCGCATTTCTTCTTAGAGAGATTTGTGGGAGACAGCATCCGTCCTGCTTTACAAAAAGGTATCGGTTGCTCAAATCATTTCTCGTCGTGACGGTCCACACCAGAGTGCTTCAAATTTTACGAGCTTCTACTTTGAGATAGGGTGTGTCTTGTGTAGCAATCTTTTCTCTTTAACTGACGAGAAAGTACGAGTGGGTTATTACTCTATGCAATGCTTGTCCGCTCTTTCTTGTAAAATTAATTCTCCAGAAAAGGTGGGCGATAGAATATGCTGCGCTCAAAATTTTTGCTGCGGTCTATCCCCCACACGAAACCTCATGAACTTTCACGCTGCACGCTAATGGGGAAATCACCTTTACAAAAACAAAAAACAAGCAATTAATGCTCACTCTCTAATCTATCCATCTTCGGAAGAACGATCAATACTGGCAAGGCGCTCTAGTCAACGCGTCTTGCCAGTATATCGGACAATTTGAGCACTTGTTCACTTTAGCTCCTGCGTATTTTCCCTGATTAAACGATGTTGTTGTGAGGAGCAAAAAGTGAAATCAGTCAACAAACAATAGTTCAGCAGTAGACTTTTTATTTATTTTGTCATAACCTTAAGTAGAGATTGTTCGGCAGCTTTGGCTGATGGAGATTGTTTCACTTTGATTTTCGAAATGCGATTGGGGAGGAAGAATGAAAGCAATTTCATCAGAAAGGTGCATAAATATTATTTGGCAACGAGATGCACATCTATCGATAATATGGTAGACGTGTAAAATAAACTTTTCTTCCCCGGGCTTATGGATGAATTTACAATTTAAGTGTTGATGCAATTGACTTACCAGGTGAAGACAATGCTTCACTTTTCTCTCTGGCTAGATCGACAAGCATTCTAAGTATGATCGATGTTGTGATTTGTACAAGCTTTTGCTGAGCAACGATGAATGAGACCGCAGATTAAGATGGAACTGCGTCCATACACGCAGATGAGGATATTACACAGCCTTCGTACTATGCCTGACCACATAAATAACCCTGAAGAGTAAGTTGAGGAAGATAGTCATCAGCAAGACCAACACTATAGCATTCCATAAAACTACTTATACAAAATCGGAACAAGTTGAACAAAACCTTCATTTGAGCGAATGTAAAGCAACTTGAAGAGTATGAGAAAGTCCCTTATAGCGTAAGTGGAGGGAGTCGACAATGATACGTATTGTGTCGATTCATTCGATTATGATGATCAAGGACGAGAAAAGGCTGAGACCTCCTCCCACATTTCTTATCTGACGTAGCTTTTAATACCTCGTCATAGTCCCGTATTCTTTTATGATTCTGTATCATAAGCTTTACTGATTGGTTCAAATATTGTATGATAGCATGAAAGAAACTTTTATCTTGTTTTTACCTTTTCTCACATTTTTTTCTGAAGGCTCAAAGCTGTAACATGCGGAAAAATTTTGCTTCACCGCGGATTCAGAAAGAGTTAGATGCACGTTCTGGATGAAAGACAACCTATTTGTACTTAGTGAGTCTCTCGATGAACTTAGATATCAATTGTCCTAGCTTGAGGAATTTGACCGCATTTTACTGCTTACGATCTCAGCAAACGCTGAATGATTGGATGAGAGTAAAAAGCTTTCATCTTTGAGGTTATACCTAAGAATTCTCCAAAAATATTAAACATTCTTGTAATTTGAAAAAGCAATAAAAGTTGACAATTCAAGGACAACCTAAATTTTCTAAATTATTCTGTGATATTCAGATTAACTACTCCATGATGAGGAGGAAAAAATATATATATGAAATGATAAAGAGGTCGCACTGTCGATTAATTGCGTCTTGTTAACGAAAATTTGCTGTTTTTGAAGTATTCATCACTCTTACAGCGCTCAAAAGCCTTTTAAGATTAAGAGCTGCTATTGCGCTTTACATGATAAGGCAGACAAATTTCGACCAGAAATATGAAGCAATGTATTGATACCCTGATATCGAGTTGGTTTTTTTATAATCGCTCAGATTCTCTTACGGCAGTCTTTCTTGCATATCAGCGGTATGGCACCATCCGAACCTTTTTTGAGGACACTTGTTCTTAAAACCAATCGTTATCTGGGAAACGTGCTACATAGACAAGTTTTGGAGCGAACGGGCAAGTAGCAGCTTGCTGAGAACTTTCAAGTGTTCTAATATAGTCTTTGTTCTCAACCTTAATTGTAGGAGTAGATTGTGACTGGTACTCGCTGAAGCTCTTTTGTGCGCCTGGCAAGCTCAAAGATCCGGACAAACTGTATAGATGGCTGCCTCTGAGGCCTTTGACTTCCGCGGGATTCTCTGTGTATACGTCTTGGTGGACCATCTGATGGAGCGATACTTAATCCGATGGAGAGAGAAATGAAAGAGAGATCCTCTGACATCTTAAGAAGCAATTTATATGATTCACAGAAAGAAAAATAGGAATGAATCTTATTGTAGGGGGAGAAAAGCTGTTTAGAACGATTACCATGACTCTCTTAGCAAGGGAAAACAGGTACCGTGCTGTATTGCATTCTATCCTAGGTCTTGGCAGTTTTAAATGAGCTCGAAGCTGAATGCGAGCTACACAAGATCCTTCTGCCTTAATACTCGTGTGTCTTTATTGGGACAAGAAGAGGAACTGATCATAATAGATATCCTGTACAGATTGCAATCGAAGGCTTTTAAGGCAGACGTCCTAAGCTAAAGCCTTTCAGCTTCCAGTTGTAGAAGACGCAGCGAGCGTGAAACAATCGTTGGATCCTTGCTCAGATTTACCCCACTGTGTGAAAGACGTGGGAATATGGGTAGTGGGTGCGTCAAGAGTACTTCACTCATGACTGGAAGGCCTAGGCCCCAGATAGCCTCACTAGCCTCCGACATTCCGAATTAAAAGACATTTTTGATAACCGTGACTTTGAACGTGGCGCAGCTCCTCCGAGCAGAAAGTCTAGAACTTTTATTTCTTTGTAAAAGTCTGAAGTATCATGCCGAGACATTAGACAAGCGTAAGCTTCCAGACACTGAAGGTGCTGTTAAATTCAAAATTCTAATTTACGACTCTTCCCCCCATTTTGACAGTTTATGAGCCATCGAAAAAAGAGTATAACATAAAAAACTTTCATTGCATCTGACTCAATTATATTATCAGTATATTTAAATTGCTGGACAATGAATATGAATTAGAATTCGTTGTGATTGGTTGCCCGCGTCCATAGCATATCTTATCACATGCCCCTCGCGTGTGTGGGCGGAAAAGAGAGATCGGCCAAACTTCAGTATGACTGTCAAGAGATGAGATCACGCGCGTAAAATTTTCGGCCAAAAAGCCGCACTTTAAATTCACTCTGATTGATAGTTCAATTCAATACCTTGCATATGACTAATGTAGTGCTGATATAGTGTCGTGCGCGTTTAAAAAGTACAATGGCAGACTGTTCCTGTGCTTTTTGTCAAAGTGGGAAAGATAAGAATTGTTCGTGTACCTTCAATGCAAACGGTCATGCTCCGTTATCTATCGGAACTCTCACTCTGGCTCAAAAAGCTAAAAGCTGTCAAAGTCGCATTCAGGCTCGGAGTTGCCGTATGAATTGGATTCCTTTCATTCCATCTCAACGAGCAAAACTTTCCTCCGAAACCGTCATCATTGTCATGGCTGTGTAAAAAGGCAAAGGTGGCGTTCAAGAATGATTGAGAATGGCACCTTCTAATCAAACAAATGACTCTACAGCAAAACGTGCTCGATCACAAAGACTCAATCGTGCAAAAGCTGGTTGTCTCACCCGCACCCACCACTGGACGATAAAAGTCGGTCGACATTCAAGAAAAAGTGAGTCTAAACAATAGCGCGCGTTCCGAGAGACTACTTAACAAAAACAGAGAGAAGCTTTGTTTGAGACCCCGACCATGTATCTATTTGACGTTTCCTACATACTTTTTGGGAAATAGTATGGAATAATCAAGAAGGCTTTATCAGGATACATTGCAGAATATTCCACCGCCACCACATCTGTGTCATAGTCGAGTAATTTACCAAAGCAGCGACGGAACCGATGAAGCCTGATCAGGAGAAGTCAGACAACGAAGACGCAGCTTACGATTTCAGAGAGTCTACACAGCTCGATGCTATTGAAAATTGATTTGCTCGTCTTGCAGGCGATAACTCCCGTGAGGAGAATTGCAAACATAGACTTCAGTGGAGTTTATATCATATCACCAGAAAAATGAATGGAGTGCCGACGAGTGTTCCTTCTGGCGTAGAAAGTGTTTGTGTACAAGAACTTATCGAAGGAAAGGTAGTCTGCGCTTTCAACAACCCAATTTTTTTTACATGCCTTGAATGTCCCCTAACAACCCCTACCAGTAGATCGTGTACCATCGTGTACCTGACGATGTCCTAAACCGCGGAAGCTGACCATTCATCTCAGCTATGATTAGTTGATAACAATCTTTGGCTCATTACATAGCCTGATACATCTCCCCATTGGCATAGAGAGCATTTCCAAACAGCAGTAAACCAGAGTCAGCACGAATCATGTGCGTTGTTTCGCATTTGCCTGTATTACCTCACACACATCGCGATCAAATCTACAGAATATGGAACACTAACTTCTATTAAGAAAAGCCTACTTCACTGTACTCGTTGAAGTGAAGTGTTGATTAATCTACTCTCCTTCTGCTGGTTAAGGAAAACTGAGCTGCTTTCTAATAAGGTACACACGTGTCACAACACGCCGAATCGCATACTTGATCGTTCAGTAGTTGTAAAGAGCAGAGTGAAGTTTATCAGTGTCAAATGTTTGAATCATCTAGAAATGTTACAATCAGAAGATCTCGACTTGCTGTGGAGAATATTTGCTCGAGCATTGTGCTTTTTTGTATAGTATCCGAAGTGTAACACAGGTTGACGTCATATCCTCGATTCCGTCTGCTAGCGCATGGGTAGTAATAGCCAAACTTTTTGCATCCTTGTGTGATCCAATTGCAAGCAGTCCGGAACATTTGCTAGCATTAGAACTCCCTGGACAGACTTTTCAATGCTTAACCAGAAAGGTGAATTCAGGAAATCTTTTAAAAAGCCAGCATGGTGATATTAGTACATATAAAAAGCCAGCATGGTGATATTAGTACATATGCTTAAAAAATATAAACTTCTCGATTACACTCACGTGAGTTCTGAATCTTTTTCACTCTTTGCTGATTGAAAAGACTTATCGCTTCCTCCGTCTTCAACACCTAAATGTAGACGTACAGATAAGCGGTGTGCTCACAAATGACCTTCGAAATACTCACCTGCTATTGTTGTTCATCAAGGCTTTCAACATCCTGAAAATGCCAAAGGCGTATTTGCCTCGCGTCGTGAATAGGCTTTTCGATGAAAGGGAATAGGTAGAATGTAAGCATAAAGACTATAAACAGAAATTTAATACTCACATCTATTTGCAGGAATAGTGCCAGCACCTGAGACACGTCATCGCTCAAAGGCTCTGAAAGCATAGCGGCGATAGAGTTTTCAACTGATAAACCCTTAGGCCAGTGAAAAACACCGTAAAATTGTAAAGCAATAAAGTTAGGTTTCTTTTTGCTTTTATGTTTCTCTAAGAATGTTCACCTTCACGTCCAGATCTCGCAGAGCAGAGTCCCTAGTGACCATAAGTCTGTTTTCTTTCCATATTTGAGACCACGAATCATCTCCTGGAGTTTTAGAATATGGGTTAGTACGATGGGCAACTTTAAAGAGGCAACAAAAATTACGCACAGGCGACATGTAATTTTTTGTCTTGAAACGCACATCGGAGAGAGAAAAAGAAAGTTGTCAGTCAGAATAGACTTCTGATTCTGAAGATAATACAACAATCACTCCAGCTATTCCCCATCTGCCAGCACTATCGCGGGGTTTAGAAATAGCAAGTCCAAAATCACCAAGTTTGATCTGCATTCCCCGCGTGAGCAGAACTGTAGAAAGGAAAAAAAGTCAATGACGGTGCGTATCACACACAAAAAGATTCACTCTTACCATTTTCTAATTTGATGTCCCGATGAATCACAGCGTCATTTGCTAAAGCACCCTCATGAAGATAGTGAATAGCTGAACAAGGCTGGGCGCAAATACCATTTCTGACCGTAGGGTCGCTTGATGAAGAGTGAAAGTGTCAATAAATATGTTTCAGTTCTATTGATAATCACATCACTCACAAATTTTGTTTGCAAAAGAGAGCATCACAAAGAGTGCCCCTCGCATAATTCTAACTCCAATTGTAAAACGTTTTGTGGGATGCAAAAACTCTCTAGAGCGACAATTTTCACATGTTTCATCTTCGAATGAATGTTTGCTTCCCGCTTCACATCTTCTAGCGCAGCAAGGGCTTGATTTGTTTTGATACATCTGACCGCGACTTTCTAAAACAAAGACATTGGAAATAAGGTGAAAAACAAAAAAGGGGCAACAAGACATTCACTCATAATATTTGTCTGGAAATTGACTGCTTGGTTAACTATTCCAAAAGCACTTTCGCCTAAACAAGAAATGAGACGAAACTTTTCACAATTCATTTGAGCAAACATTACGTTGAATGCATCAAAATTTGTCCGACTCAAAGCCAGGTCTTTTATAGTATATGAATTCTAATATCCGATTTACTTTTGTACATACATAGGATAGCGAAAAGAATGGGCGCTTACTTGATTAGACTTTTGATAGATGTGACATGATTAGACCTTGGATGGGCACAAAGATTAGGTTTGTGATGGATCCGTATGATTTTTCGCTACGCGTCATTTGGCAGTAAAGGCATCAAATCCTCAAAATGGGCATGTGGTTGTACACGTGCATCTTGAAATTGCACTGCTTTCCATTATCTTTCTCATCGGGATCCTAAAATTGAAATTAGAAAGAAAGAGTGCCGTCATTCCGTACGACCTTACTCTGAAAGGCAACGGTATTGTCAGAACGGTGCTCAGATCAGCAATTGATATGCCTATGTTCGGCAAGTGTAATATATCTGTAAAGCTCGGCACATTCGCTGCCTATCCTCAAGTCTAGGATTCTGTACAGACTTTTCGTACTTTCTCACGGCTGACTCCCTTTGTCTATGCAACAAAAATTGAAATGAATAAAGCTAAAGGCCTCACTGAGCAGCGATTGAAATGACACGCTAAGCTTGGACTTGCACCGTTATGTCAATTATTGCTTTGATTTTTTCTTCTACATTCAATTGATTTGCTTAATAACTTGCTTAGATTACTAAGATCCACTGCAAGCTCGTCCGGCAGGCCTGATGCTCGGGCTGCGCTTACAGCCACTTGATTTTCCGCCCAGATGGTGGGATTCTTGTCTGACTTTGCCTCATAAATAAAAGCGGGGTAGATAATACCTTGCATTTGCGAGGAGCTGAAGGTAATCCTGTATGACGAGAAAATTTTAGTAAAGTTCAAGACGTCCCAATCTAGGCAAATATTTCTATAACTGCGAGGTCTCTGCTCTGTGGCTGTGGCAAGGCCAAAAGCGAAATCTGGCTCCGGATCATGTATACTCTCTGCGCCTGAGCCCATAAGATGTCGCCCCTCGGCCCACAGATAGTCTTCTGTGCTTGAAAGTTCATCAGAAGATACTGCATATACACCTCTGTTCAAAGACAACGGAACGGTGGTCAAGATTTGAATGGAAGTAATACCCTTCATCTTGCTAATCATGCTCTCTTTCAAAACGCCAGCTTTAATCGTCCGGATCCAAATGCTGCTGCTGTCGCGGCAGCTATTGCAGCTGTCGAACAACACAATCGACAACGTAGTGATTCTACCAATCCGAACGCTCTGGTTCCGCAACACCTGCTCCTTTGACTAGAGCGCGATTACAGCATCAGCACTATGATCATGTACGAACGTTTAGCCTTGATAGCAACAACAGCCTCACGGATTCAAGAGCTGCACATCATAGACGCGAGTTTTCATCTCACCATCGTGCGCCTGGATCTGCAGAATCTCATATGTCTATGGAGATTGACAACATGGAGATTTTGCGGCAGGCTAATGAGACACACATCATTGGCGCTTCGCCTTTGCGAAGAGGTGTCGGATCATATTCTGCACAATCGCGGTTGCAAGCAATCGGTCGTCGAAATCGAAGTTTAGGTCAAATTGGTACCGTAATGAGTGGGAATGGAGATGATGGCTTACTGAAATCAGGCGGACCACTGCGTGGTACCGATACATTTTCCTCGATTGACAGGTTTGGCGTGCAAGAAGCAGAACCTGCGCTGTCAATGTCAATTCATGTTCATCCTCACACCGCTTTCCTTGGTAACTTTTCTCCCAATTCTTCCATTCCAAGTCATCGTCATGCTGGTGACTCATCTATTGATACCTCTACGGATAGCGTTTCTAATAGCGCAACAACCTTGTCAGCTGTTCAGAGTCAAGCTTCTTCCATATCTGTTGACGATTTCTTGAGCAGTGGAGGTAAGGAGACCCCATAGGTGAGAACTAGATTGCGCAATATCGATCGAAAAGCGATCTGTGAAGCTGCACGAGATGATCCAAAGGTTCGACAGGAAAAGTTAGCAGCTCGATTCGGAATCGAAAGAAGTACGGTGAGCAAGACGTTCAAAAAAAAGGGAAAGTGGCTTGTTATTCAGGACGAAGGGCAATCTGCATTTATCATGAAACAAAGAACGGGCAAATTCCCAGATCTTGAACGACGTGTAGCTGAATGGATCAATGACGAAGTTGGTAAAGAAACGCCGGTTTTGGACATGATTATCAGACATCGTGCTTTGGAAGTGGCAAAAGAAATTGGCATCGGTGCTGATCAATTCAAAGCTTCTTTGGGTTGGGTTGAAAAATTCAGAGAAAGACATAAGCTACCAAAGCCTGCAATGCCACCGGATTTTGGAGATTCGAGTGATCAGATATGTGCGGAAGATGAGCGGAAACGCGAAGAAACATTCCGATCTGGATTCAGATTAGCTACTGCTCAGCAAGGGCAACATCCATCGCACTTTCAAGATCCTCAATTGGCCAATCAGATGGAACGAGATGCAGGATTGTTTTATTCACCACCACCATCACAGACAAATGCGCTTTCAAATGCTTTTACTCTGCAAAGGCTACGTTCAACTTCCACTGAGAAAAATATCAATGCTGTTCAAGAAACACCAAAAGCTTCAAAACGCCATTATGATGATATGGCCCATCACCGTGGCGTTTCGCCAATTGACGCAACAATGGCACGAGTGCATTTACCAACTCAAAACTTGATAAATCCACACGTACAAGGCGAGCAATCTAACAACGGTGTTCATCAGCACGATGATTCCAGGTATGCAATTGCCAGCTCTTCGTCTTCATCATCCTCTTCTGCTGGTATTGGTGCGACGAAGAGACGTAGAGGAGCTGCTGCGTCTGCTGAGCTTAGCAGAGGTGGAAGTGGCAGTGGTAGTGCGAACGATGCTACCAGCGAAGGTAGTATTCAGATGAATATGATCCGAGGGCAATTGCGCAGAACGAAAAGTGGACACGTCCAATTATTAATGCTTTATCGCAGCAAACGAATAATCCTGTCGCTCTTGCAACTGCTGCAGCTGTACAAGAGCTTCATCGTGATGAGCATGCGCGAATTATGCTTGAGCAAAGGTTGCAACAAAAACAAATGCAATCCCAAGGAGGAATCCAACCTGATAACCCAGATGGACCTTCATCGAAAATATGATGATGCAAGCTTTACAACGGGCAGGATCAAGCCCAAAGATCAATCTTCGTAATACGATAAATGCTGCCCATCAAATGCAAAGCAACATCATCCACATGATTGTAATTCGCCACCCGATATGATGGTAAGTTCGCCTTCTGTTCGACATGATACGTTGGGCATGCTTCTATCTACCAATACATCCTCTTCCGGATCTCCAAGTGGAGCTGGAGGAGATGATCGTCCAGTCACGTTGAAGAAGCACGAGAATTTTTGGAAGTAGTCTTGGCCTTCATAGCTCGAAAACCTTTTCAATTGAGCCCAAGTAATTATTTCGTTTTGGGAAATTTGCAAGGCCAATTGAATGCTGTAGCACATTCTGGTCCAGATCCCATATTTTTTTCAGGTCATATGCAAACTCATACACCATAACAAGAACAGCAACAGATGCAAATGTCTGCTTCTCAACAACCTCATCCGAACCTTGCAGTATTACAATAGCAACAACAGCAAAACAATCATCAATTCACACACATGGAAGATCCATGTCTGCTCAACATCCTTCAAGCACAAATACAAATTTGCTGGGCATCACGGGCGAAGATGTTGCTATGATAAACGAGATGAGGCATTGGCAAGGCGTACAACCTTGCTTTGCACAGTTGCTCAAGACTGTACAGGCGGACAATTTTCTTTTTCTCTATCTTCCTTCATCCTCTCCTCTCAATACGAGAAAATTCCTTCGGATCATGGCTACCGGTTTGGTATCATGATCTGATTAGCATGTTTATTGTTTGTTCATTCATCGTCAAGTTTTGCATGCCATTAATTTTTCTCTTTCTACACCAATGAAGAGATCTCGTTATCATTCATACGCAAACTGTACATTTGTCATATCTCGTCTCATTTTTCATCGTCAATTCGCATTTTTCTCTCAAACAAATCGTCCAAACAATCTCAAAAATTCATACAGGGATCTCTTTCTTCTTGCGCAAAGGCCTGGTTTGCATACTCAACTTTCAACTCAAGTTGATGAAATTTACATAATATATATATATATAAACATTCTCTTTATCTGCACACATATCCATTCATTTTCTTATATCCACACCAAGTCGAATCGAATTTCTATGTAGTCTTGCTTTGATTTGAACCAATAAAAGGTGCCTGATAAATTTGAGATTAGAGTAAACAAACCCAGCAACCCAGCAACATTACACTATACCAAGATTTGACCCGGACGTTTGACGAATTTGCTCTAATTCGTGAGCAAGATGCAATTGAGTTTTCAATTGAGGAAGTAGGGTAGCCCTTTCCACTTTTGATGGACAGCAATTAGAAAACGATGATTCCGGCTGTTCTTTTTGTGAATTAAATGAAAGAAAGGCTAAAAAAGAAATGTTTTGAGAATCAACCATCGAACGTTAAATTGGATTTTCAGTTGAATTTGATGAAGGATGATTGCCTGCTCCGCCAAATAGAGAAGATGAAGGAGGAATACTTGAAGAGGATGAGGCAAAAGAATTATCTGCTTCTGTTTTCTCGTCTTCTCCTTCAATTTAAACAGTTTTCTCTTTGATAGGATTAACAGATAATGCTGAAACATGAGGAGCAGATTTTCTACCTCTTTTTCTTTCTTTGATAGTTTCGTTTTGCGTCTTTAAGTCTTCCGATGTAATATGTGGCAAGTAACAATTTTTGATTCGTGAATTTGATAGCATATTTGTCATTCCCGTCCCACTTCCTCCAACAAACGTATTGCAAGGACCTATAGGTGAAGCACGATAACCGGCCCGTAAGATCAATACTTTGCATCGTATCAAATTCAAGCTTTTTCGGTACAATCATTGCACTGGAGGAAGAAGCAAGACTTGTTTGGTTGTGATTTCCTGTTCCGTCATTGTTGGCCGTCATTTTTTGGTATCATTAATATCGTCGTCGTCGTTTAATCGAAAAAAGACAAAAATTAATTTTTACTACCCAAATTTGTGACCCATGAACCTTTGTTTTTTATTGCGCCCATTTTATCACGCATACATTCATCTTTGTTCTATTGATTTTCAGCACCAGCCATGCACAAATGGCGTGTCTGGGCTCAAGCACGGAGCCGAAAGTTGAGATGAATCAAAAAAAAAGTTATTCTTCCTTCCACTTCATACTCAATTTGGCCAGTGCTTGGTGGCTTTCTTGACAAAAGTATACAACTTTCAGCAAACGTACTTTCCTTTATTGCCTCAAGGTCAAGAGCCAAGAGGAGATCAGGTATCTCATCCTATCTCTGTATGAAACGACCGCATGCATCCGGTACCGTAGAATGAGACTGAGTGACGTATTCAATAACGCGCCGCGCAGCACTACGTCCGGTATATTCTGACATTCTTCGATCACAAAATGTTGCATTTATCATCGCATAGAAGAAGACACTGAAAGTGGAAGCTTAGAAAATATTATTATAAAGAATTAAATAAAAAGCGTAAAATACTAATATAAAATGATTGGGTACGTACTCATAGCAAATTAGAAAGAAGATATCCCTGTTTCGTGTACACCTTGTACACATTTGTTATCTATCATCACCAATATGTATGATGGAAATCTCCAGTATAGGGCACACGGGAAGAAGAACTTTCTTTCTTTCGATTCGCATTTGGATCAGACACCGTGCTCCTCTGCGTCAAAGGACGAAGCGCACAACCACCTAAGTTGAATTGTGTACGATGGAAAGTTGAATGACCTTGTTGACTGTGACTTTGCGAAAGTGGAGCAGACGATGGCGCCGATTGCATAGAAGCGGTGTCAGTGTTCATAGAGCAAATCAAGTCAATCACCTTCATTGGATCTTTGACGACACATTTAAACTTGTTTCTCAGCCGTACCTTCATTGTCCAAAGGTGCAGTGGTAACCCTATTGCCTCCGACGCCCAATATTCGATTTCAACTTTGTCTTTCCTATAATAAGCTGAGATGTAAATTTTCCGAAAGTCTACCTTTCAACATATTTCTTCTGGTCGTACGAGGAGATTGTGGTAATCCGACTCCGGGAGCATTGACGGCCGTTTTATTTCGTAGTGGCTTTCCTCCGGCAAAAATGTTGCTGGATCAGACGTTCTGCGACATTGACGAATCATCTTTTTCATCAAATTCAGCTTGAACTTGAACATCTACAGATGAATGCGATGTTCGTTTACGCGATCCAACATCTCCGCTCATTCCACGTTTTTCGATATCGCCGCTTCCGCTTCCTCTTTGCTCTTGCTTCTTCTTTTGTTTATTTTAGTTTTGACGTACACGTGCAAGTTCGTTTGATTGTTTAACTGCTTCACTACTCGATTCTCGTGAAGATGCACCTGTTGTTTTATTGTTTGCACGATCGCTTATCGAGTTTTCACCGCTACTATCATCTTCAAATACAGCTGCATGACGAGAAGCGCCTTAAGCTTCTCCTCACTAAAAGCTGGTGGAAGAACGACTTCCCAAAGTGCTCAGAACAGGTAAAGCAACTGCAGATTTACTCATTTTCAATCCGGCATTGTTCAAATGCGATCCGATCGAAGGAGGTCTTGGAATTGTATAATGAGATAAAAAAGTACTTCAAGCCAATATCACCCGCGATAGTAGCTACAGTAGAACTCGTTGGTATCTTTGCTGCAATTCGGATTGCTGCAGCCACATTCATGCCAGAAGATGTGCCAGCAACGATACTTTCTTTTTTAACTAATTGGTAGCGGTGCTGAGCAATTGTTCATTCTTTGTCACTTGTGCGGTGAACAGATCAATGGCGAGGTTTGGTGTTAGCAAATTTGTTTGTATTTACATTCTAATTAATACTATCATCACTTTTTATATCTGTGAACATTATCACGACCTTAGATTTCACGGGTTAAGTATATGTGCAGTTTCATTTGGTTCAACATGTACCTCGGTCACGAGTAGATTTTCCGATGAAACACGCGCTAGTGTTGCGAAGCCAAAAAAAAAGTTACACTCCGCACCACCGCTCTATTTGTTGATCAGTAAAAATCCAAAAGCGGTCAGGATAAGAATTGAATACGCGCTGTTTTACATTTTTGGAATGTCTGAGGGAAAGCCAGACGCGGTAACGTTGAAAGCATGTCTGTTACCGGAAGAAGAAATTGCATAGGGTATCGCATAAGCTATCCGAGTTGAATTCGAAAATTTAATTGAACTTTACTGGGATATAGGTTACAGATTTCTGATTCCGGTTGAAATTACTGAAGGACCTTACAATCCTGATCGATTCGCCTATGAAATGATTCCTAAAATATATCACTATAGCGGTAATTACAAATCATACTACAGCATTGTAATCAATTAGAAAAAGAATATCTCTCGAAAAATCTAAAATGAATCCCATATAAAAAGTAAAGAAGATGTAGAAGTATATATGTTAAAAGACTGAAGTTATATAGAACGTTACAGCACTTTAAAAAGGACTTATCGCTAATTTAAAACGAGCGTCGATAAATTTAATCAAAGAATATTGAATATCTTCTTATAGCACTAGAAATCACAGAGGGTACTTGAATAAAATTTAAAGAGAATACAACGTAATATTAAACTACTATTAAAAAACAATAAGCATATTTTTTTTTCGGTAATAGAGGAATAATATAAGACTGCACGCATACAGTGGTTTAAAATAAACCATTTAGAATCATAGAATTGATTTTAACGTAGGAGCATACTTTCAGTCTGTATACGACAAAGTGTCAAAATTAGAAAATTAAGTATATAATTATAGTGTACTGTAGACATGCTTCGTTTATTGAAGCTTTTTCTACTATATCGAGCTTAACGATAAGTATTCATCTTCAGAAGACTTCTTTACCATCTATTTTCTAATATCTCGATATCTATCTAACAGCTTTTTTATTATTAATATGGCCGTTGATGAAGAAGATCAGACGAGGAAATTATAGTATCAATAGCATGTAAATTTACTAAAGATTGATCAAGGAATATATAATTCTATATGCTCTCTGATATCGAATTTTTAGTACCATCAAAAATTTTACCCCGCATCGACAGGAGAAGTTTTATAAAGTATTCTTGATTCAAATAACAAAACTCATACTGTATGACGGATCATCTTAAGTGATAAAAATCTATATAATCGCAATTTATCTGAAATCATCTACCACTTCTATTCTTTTTAAACTTGAAATAACCGCCTGATCGTCCGTTCAAAATCGACCATTAAGATCTTGTAAAGCAAATATGACGGGTATTATAGCACGTTGATAGGGAATAAGTATACTTTTTCCTTACGTCATTGTGGTATTTGCATATCCCAGACAACAGCAATTGATAGTGATCGATTGTGATCTTGTATACACTTTCTCGTAATTCAACGGAAAATGCGTGGGTATTTAATATCGTATGCTTCACTCTAGCTATACGCAGCTTCTTTCTATCCTTTTCCCTTATGGTCTCCTTTATCACAGATTTCAATATTCATCAGTA
>NW_020289958.1:0-36087 GCF_003144205.1 Meira miltonrushii
CCATAAAGCCATGTTTGCGAAACTAAAACCAAATCATACGCTAAATATACCAAGAATCATTTTACAATGCTTGCTCTGCGCAGCGTTTTAATTCAGACACCGCTAAATTGATCTGCAGTATAAGTTTCAAGAACATTCTTTCCAGTGAACTAATATTTATATTTTTATTTGGTAATGCATGTATTTGTGTGGCGGCGGTTTTGAAAAAATAGGTATAGCGATCTGTATATCCCCGAAGGCCTTTCGGTTCTGGTTTTAGCAGGAGATCAAATCTAATCCTTCGTATACGTTCTGATATTGATAACCCCCTTTCTTTATTCATGTCATTATCATCATCGACAATTTTTATTCTTATGGATCTGATAAATCACACAGACTTCTACTTGGTAGTCTAGATTTTATGTCGGAGAGTAATTTACCTTGTCCTATAAAAAGATATCACATAATGGCTCAAAGAGAGACGAGGAAGCAAATCGTTCTCGAACAATTATACTCTGATATTCTCAAGCAGGCTCGTACGGAAGAACATCAGAGTTGTGACTCAAAATTTTACGAATCGTCTTTTTCATATAATTTCAAAGATGAAGAAGATGGTGAAATCTTCGACCTGTATGCAAGCCGAGAAACAGATCAAGTCAAAAGTCGTAGTCACCACAATTATCCACCTCTCTCGATCAAACTTATCCCACCATCTCCAACATTTCGCTCAAGGGAATATAGAAACCACTATGCAAGTTTTTCTCACGAACAGCATTCTGTTCTTATAGAAAACGATATTTATTCAGGCATTAAAGCAGAAGAGGAGAACGTAAACGAAAACAGTGTTCCTGTATATAGCCACACAGAACCATATTCAAGTAAAACGCATGTTCAGCATCGTAAGCGACAAGTGGTAGAAGCAGCAAGTGTTATACTCCATATGGCTGAATCAGAAAATATGCCGAAAGAGATAAAGCAAAAACACAGAATATCGTGCGACTTATTCACTTCCTCCGATTTTACCGATCTAAATCAGTCTTGCATTTTGAACGATGGTATATTATATTGTCGTGATTGTGATAAAGAAATTTTACAGGGTGGTGTTCGGTGTAGGATTGGGGAAGATACTGCTTTTTTCCATCGAGATTGTTTCACCTGCTCACACTATAACAGTTTTCTATGTAGAACAGAATAATACTTCTTATGTCACTTATCTCACATATCATATTTTACACGTCCTTATTCTATTCCTGATTTCATGTAATTACTTCTATACCTGAACAGTATGCTCTTCACAATTGCTCACACATACGTTTCAGCATCGAAATTACAAATCTGCGATGATCATGATTCTTCGTTCTGCGGTTCTGAGCATTTTATTAGAATATTAATTCTGCATTGACTTGAAGAAGCAGCTATGACGCACGATTTTGTGTTGAATTTATAGCATGCTTATGATTATCTAGATCTTTGATCCTCTGTAAAGCACTTCGGGCTTGATAAAGGTAAAATCCACTGAGTCTATATTCTCCTACTATGAAAGCGCTTCGAGCATGATCCGTTAGAAAGATGATATCATCTAGTAAAAGTCATTTTACATTTCTCGTACTTGAATCCGGAAGACACGGTTCTCTATCCGGACTGACTCTCGCTTTATCGCCTATGGTCATTGTGATCGGGCGTTTCTTACCGGCTATATATACAGATTTATCCTTGCTTTACATGTCTTATATCAATTAGCGATCGAAAAAATGAACAGGTTTATATTTCAATGAGCTTTAGAGAGTTGAAGTAAATAAAAGTAAGGTATTGCATGATGATCTCTATTAAAAACATACTTGTTGTGAAACAATTTTCAAAGCTTTTCGACTGTATCCGATGAGACATCTTAAATCAAGCGTTCCAATTCTCCAGACTCGCTTCGGTTGATTAAAAAAGAGACAGCCAAAAGGTCTAGAATTTGATTTTCAATAGGTATGTAAACAGAACCTATGTAAAAAATTGTTACGCGCCATTGCAGAAGCCATCTGATATTTATTCAAGCAGATGTCTTTCCAAAGATAAGGACAGACAGGCTGCCTTTTTTTCAAAACAAAGTATTTACAAATAAAATTTCAAGTATTTAGGCATTTTCTCATGTCTCTTTTGTCAGCGTCGGACCTTGAATAGTTGCTTCGAATAAAGCAACGAGGCTTTTAAATTGTTCGGAGCTTAAAAAGCAACAAGTAGATTCCGGCCGAGTTTGCGAAGCACGTTCAACACTATCTTTTACGACTTTTATTAATTCCAGATATTCTTTAAATTTTATCGTATATCCACTGAGAAGGTTTATCAGATATTCCTCTTTTGAAATTGAATGTCTTGAGGATGGTTCTTGAATATCATCTTCTATTTCTGAAGGTAATAAAAGCAAATAAACGACAAACATTGCTGCATAATTGAGCATTATGAAATCCGTATCCGGCATATGGACAAGAGAAAGAGGATTTATCGAAACAATTTTTTCCAACAGACCAATTGCGCTATCAATACATGCTTGATACGTACGTTGAATCATTTCAGCCAACGCTTTTTCGATTGATTGAAAGATGGTTTGAGGAAATGTTTCGAACCAAACTTCAATGCATTGTCGAAAAGCGAGAGAAGAAATATGTAAACAAATGCTATTACCCAGGATTTCAAATCTGATCCAACCTCGATCATTTTCAGTTGCTGATAGATACACTTCCGATTCTGCTTGTGTTCTATCTTCTTCTCTTTGAACAGGAGTTCTTGAACTTCTTTTCGATTCACTTATTCTAGATCGCCGTCTGCGCCAACGATATTCCCATGCTTCCATTTCGCAAAAAAAGGCCTCTAAAAGTGCAATTTGTTCTCCCGATAAATTACGTGATCTACCAAATCGACCTGGTTTATATTTTTCGAGTAGGTCTCTGTATTTACTTTGAATTGAACGACCTTCAACTGTCGCACAAAGTTGCCAATCCGATAATGAAGTCGCACTTCCAGCTGCAAATCTTTCTAAAGCTAGAAGTGGCGGAGGAGGAGATGAAGAAATCGGAAAAGGTAAAATAAAACCATCTTGATCCATTATTTCATTTATCAAAGGAACGTAAAATAATTGAAATGTACTCCTTTGAACATAATGAAATAGTTGAATTCGTAATATATCTCTTGCTTCTTTTTCTGATAAAGGGCTTCCATTGCTTCCACCTGTTCTAGATATGTTTGCAATTTGATCTGCATATCCTACATACAATTGAGAATAACCATCATCAAGAGCTTTCCAAACGGTAAGAAGATGAAGAGCAGTTAGTGTTTCTAAACTTTGATCTGCACATCCAAATGCACGTATTGCGAGTGAACGTGTATGCATTCCTAAAAGTTGCTCTTCTTGAGAATTTGTGATTGCATTGCTAAATCTTGATGCAAGATATAAGACAGTTGAAAGCAGGAATGTTGAAGTCCAACGTGTTCCAGGTAATGATAATTCTTGTACAGAAGGGATTGCTCCTGCCCACGGTTGTAAGTATGAATCGTAATATAACAATAATTCTTCGCACCTCGCTGACGAGATTATTCCTAAAATTCGCGGATCAGGATAGATGTCAAAACGTACGACAAGTGGTGAATCAGCTACGATTCGACCGAGTACAGGTTTATCTCCTGTCAGAGGACACAAATGTTGTCTTAAAGTGGGATGATAAAGTGATTCTCCAATCCTACTTGAGATGGGATGTTCAGATGATTTAACATTTATATTCTGCGTTGCACCATTCTTTTTGTTTCCTTCTCCAAAATACATAGGTATAAATCTATGTCCATTTTCATCTTGAAATTTCTTCAAAATTCGCCAAAGTGAACTTCGAAAAGGTTTTGCAAGTATATCTTGAAATTTCACGAATTCATTATTAGACATTTGTTCTTTGTCTGCGTCTCTATTTCGAGAGAAAGAAGATGAAAATTTAAGTAAAGGTGAATTTCCTGAACTTATGATTTCATTCCTTTTATCCATTGATGAACCTGTTGATTGATTTTTATGTTTTCTTCCTCTTTTATTTGTTGGCTCAAATCTACATTGTAAGCCATTATTTTCGCATCTTTGACAAGCACGAGCACTATCTCCAATTTTGCAAATCACTTTTCTTTGTCGACATTCCAGACACGCAGCTTTCACTGACGATGAAAAAGATTTTGAATTAGTGTTTGCCGTTTCCAGACCTCTGCCAAACATTTGTAGAGAAAGAAGAATACATTAACCCCCTCAATCATAAAATTGCACGGGCTAATAATATTCTCGCGTCTTTTAAAGATCGATATAAAGTATAAAAAAATGTGATGATGGCGTAGAAAAAAGAGTTCGAATAGTAGAATTTGATTTACGCGCTACACGAACCATCAATTTTAAGGCACAAGCGTATAAAAAAGGTCTAGATTCTATTGCGAGCTACTGTATGATCTTATACTCCTGCCCGTCTTTTACACGCCCCAGAAGGATGCAATCTACATACTTGTATTATCTTAACGCTCCATCAAATAAGGATCTATAAAAATAATTTAGTCAAACCAAAGTCTTGAATCCTAGATTCCTTGAAAACACTTAGAGAAATATAGAGTTATACAGGTATTTCGCTCAGTGGATCCTTCTATATATTTCTATAGAACCACAAAAGTTCTTCACTTTGATGTTAAGCAAGGAGATTGACGCATAGACGATTATTCTGTAAGCACTATTCACAGGCCAAATTCTTCTATTTCAGAAAGATTTAGAGGATAAAATGTAGAAAGAGTGCAAAAAACTATTGAAATTCGAAAAGCTGGAAAGAGAAGTTCTCCGTGTAGATAATAAAGTCATTAAGGCAAGATCTAGAACAAAGAGAATTCCACAGAAAAGGGATGATCGGCTGCACAAATTCTTAAGTACTTATTTTAGTGTTTTTCCATAGGTACGCAAGCCTCCTTAAATTCGGATCAGTGCCACGAGCTTCTTTTCAGTGAAAACCCGTGAGATGTGAAGAATTGACTGGAACTTTACCCTCGGGCTTGTGAGAAGCCCGTTCATTTGAACAGGCGCATTTGGCATAGCCAGCTTATTTCTAATGCATTTTCAACCTGCGTTAGATACTAATCTGCATGCATATCCGTATTGCCAACGTGTATGCATCGCATTAATTTGTTTCCGCGGAGTTGCGCAGCGCAGCGGGTTTGTCCGCTTTAAATGAAAACACCGAATTCGGTCCGGCGATCTGAAAGCTAAACAAAGCACTGTTATGGTGAAATGCACACGTGCACGTTTTTTTTAAAAGGCGTTATATTGACTGAATCGATAAGCTAATAGCTTCGTTTTATTTTTCCATTTTTTAGTCAAGCCAGCACACCGTAGAATCAACAGCTGCACCCAGAAACCCAGGTCAAATACCTGCTCGATCGGACAAGCCACCATAAAATAGAATCAGGGCTGTGGAGCATACAAGTAATGCCATTCTACCTAACTACAGACATTTGAACCGCCAGATAAAGTAACAAAGATTGATGATAAAGCTGTCGAAAGGATTTTTTGTTTCATGGCGGCAGAGAAAAAGGCGATATTCATCCGCTCAAAATTACAAATAGAGTATTCTTCGGAATGACTCTCGTTTGTTGTCTTAACTAATGCTCGCTTTTTAGGTTTCTCCTTTACGAGTGAGAGCAAGAGCTAGAACATGTGTTGGATTTCAGCCTCTTTGGCAGCCTCCATCACAAAATCATCTTTTTTCGACGTGTCCAAAGCCGTGAGATGATGATATTGATGGCTTTGCCCATTGTCTTTTGGATCATTCAGCTGAGCTTCCTTTGTTCGCAGGGTCTCCAACCTTCTATAACAGCGGAATAAAGTAAAAAAAAATATTGGTGGGAAAGATGTTTTCCTACCTTGCATCAGTCATACTTTTCATGCTTCTCGCTCTGTTTGACATTTTGTGCACCCGAATTCTGCTTCTTTTGACTTAGATATACAGCCAAGATAGAACAAAAGCTTTTGCACACGTTTCGGAGATTTTTGTACGATAGCAGGCCTCCGCTTTCTTTGCGTATATTCTTGAATTTCGATGGGACTTTCGCGTGTTCGCTTATCTTGCGACATATCTTTCAAGGCGAGAAAAACAGCCAGATTCAATCCTCACCAGATCAGGCCATATGGCGTACGTATTCATATACCAAAAGATTAGAATTCGGCTTGCAAATATATGTACGTAGGCGATGACGGTGGATGTTTTACGGGATTCCAGATCTTGTGTCTTAGCGTCTCGTTTGCTTTATTGAGAATCAGAAATGAATCTAAAGAACTCTATCACCAGGCATGCTGAAAGCGATAGAATCGGTAGTAGTCTTTGCAACACCATTATACGGCAAGATGCGTCGCTCTATGTGTAACATTTCGATTTCAAAAACGATACGACGTTTTTTTGTGTGTTTCCCTTCAGCTGTAAGAAAAAGCAAGCTTTATATACATTATGCGTACAGCATAAGAGGGGGTTCCTGTGGAAGATCTGAAAACTAACCATTTCGTCTAATGGAAATTAAAAAGTTGCCGCAGTCAATTTCGGTGAAGGTCTAACCCTACACGCTAATGCAGGCTTTTTTATTTCATGCATATAAGGAAAGGGTATCCTTGCACATGCAAGATCAGATCGATAAAGCTAGAAAACAAAACGGTCGGCACGACATTATCTCAATCTGCATTGTTCACCTCTTTTGAATTATTTTAAGTAGATACTTGATCCTTGTTGAAAACACATCGTCCCTACTCCTATTACTTATCGCCTTCCCTAATCGTGTCTTTCTGCAGATTGAGGAAAAGCAAGCGTGTTTCGAACCATTTCGAACCAGTGAACGTGGGAGTACGTTTGTTAGGCTTTTCTTACCTGAGCATGTTCATATGATTTGTAGCTGCTTAGCTTGTACGATTCTATCGAGTTTTGATCAGATAGAATTGCGAGAGAGGTTCACCGAGATTGCAGCTCAACATTTGGCATCAGGCAGATACAATGTCATGTGCTGATCCTCATGTCTCAGAGACGACTTAAAGGAAATTTAGAGAGTGTGCAGCGTTTTGTAAACCACCTGAAGGGGCGTCTATGAGTTTTTTTTCTCTTGACAGGAAGTACTAGTAAGCGTGCTTGAAGGCAACTTTCCCACCGCGTTCCGCACAGGAAGTCTCAATGAGTTCCCTATCCCACTCCTTAGAAACTCTTACATGATTTGCAAGAAAAGCAGGTGCAAAGTGATACAGCATCCGCCCACACTTCTCGATCGACGTAATATTGAGACTTAGTCTTGCGTTCCTGGCCGCTTAATGTGTAGTTGAAATAAACATTTCAAGCAAATTTGAAGAACTATATATAGAGAAAAAGGGTAACGGAAATCACACATAACGTATGTACATGGCCAGCTAAACTCGAGAATCCTTATGGAAGCTTATCGTGTTCATAGTGATACTAGCAGTGGACCTGCACCGACCTCGCCCTTACTTTATTCCTCCACTTATTGAGACATATTGAGATGGTCATACGTCGAAGAACCCCGCCTTGCATCGGCATGCCCTTTTGCACAATCTTAATTATGTTACAAAATCACTGCGAAATCTATCTCATTCAAGGGTATTCTGCATTGATGTTCGCCGCTCGATGCTATCAAAAGATCTTGGGATGTCGTGATGGTGCTTTGTTGACGTTGAAATAACAGAAGCCATAATTTGGCTTCTCAGAATCTACAGTGTGGAAACAAAGAATATATAAGAAGTTGCTGTGATAGTACTTCCCATATGTATAGCTTGACCTTCGCACAGCCGCTGGAGTAGGGAGCGCAAATTGAACAGTGATGTGCCACACGAAGTTGTCTAAGCCATAAAAAAATGGCTCCAGCGATATGGCACAAGTCCACAATCCACATGGGTGTCGCAATTGGCAGAGAGACATCAAGTGTTTCACATAGAAGTTGCTGTCACATTGCTTGTTTATTAACCGAGAGATTGTGTTGTGTAATAGCACTTCAAATACAAAAGAGAAATGCGGGACAAAAAAGTTGTAAGGAAGCGAATTCGTTACCGTGATTATTCGAGTGACGGCCAATTTTGATTTGTGAATGCTCTGTATTGTCGCTCTGACTGAAGGTATTGGTGTAAGCACAAGAAATACGTCAGTCTCAAGCGTGCTGAGGAGATCAGGTGATTATAAATCTCTTGTCCGCTCAGACCCATCTGTTTCCCTGCCGGAAATAACTCTGGAGCGTATTGTTGAATCGCATTGCACCCGCAGAAGAAATGCCAATGAATTATCCTTGCCAGAAAGTAGTACTGGTTCCATAGCTTTGTCTACAACCTTCTGATGAAAGTCTTGCTGTTTGTTGCACTGTGACGTTCATCACTGTAACATCACTGCCTATGTATTATCAGCGTATAATTTGTTCACAAGACGAAGTATGATGATAGTCGTACGAGGGGTAACGAAGGGTGCTTCTCTCTGGCTAAACCAAACTTTTGACCATTCTATGTACCCTCCAAAGTTATTGAAGCACTTAGTCATGCTTAAGGAAACACCTGAAAAACAAAAGCAGGTCAGGAGGTCATAGCTGGGCATGTTGCCATCATTTCAAAAAGCCTTGATTTAACGATCAGTCGAGATAATCTCCTATCAGCTTTCCGACTCTTGATGACTAACGGAGAGCCTTTAATGTGTATGTACGTATGATACAGCTTGAATGGTACTCAATGTCCTTACTGAAGCTCCCACTTTGTATTGTCTAGAAGTTTGTAGAGAATTTAGATTGCTTGCTCGTATCTTTTTCTCAATATCTTCTATTGTTGTCGTATTTTCTTGTACCATCTCCTTGGATAACTGGTTTTTTTCTAGATATCTGAGGGAAAGGGGCTTGGGAGAATATCTGTAATCGAGTTGATGATGTGCAGATTTAGTGGGAATCCCATAATATCCCTGTTTATGAGGCAAAATACTCTCTTACATTGAGTAATAGTGTGTCTTTTTACATTTTTAAGATGGATGTAGAGAGTGAAACATTTGCAGCATGACTTTGGAACCAATGGGCTGCATATTGGCATAATCATAATTCATAGAAAGTCAGGTCTTGCCAGCAGTCAAGGCAGCCGTAGAGCAGTTTAAGTATTATTACAGCCGACGCCTTCTTCTGCGCGCTTGTCCACAATCGGTGCTTTGTTAATATCTCATTCGTACAAGTCGAGCTCATGCAGCTCAGATACTTAGTGTAGATGTCCGACGGTGTGAATCTCATCAAATTGCAATGACACACTGTACTGCTGGTCACTTTGTCTTCTGCCGATCTAAAAAGTGCGAATGTAAAAGTTTCTAGGACCGCGATGGAAGAATGAAAGAAGACAGTGTTGAGAACCTCCCGTCGAAAGTGAAAAGTGATTAGAATCATGCAAAGCACGAAAGGCATGATTTTTCTCTTTTTAATGAGCGACCGTGACTCTGTTGCTAAAAAGGAAAGATCACGATTCCTGTAAATAAACTTGGAGCTCTTTTATCCGTTCTCTTGTATAACGCAATTTCTCAAACTCTCAAGTTTAGGCAACTATTACGTAGTAAGAAGCTATTTATGTCGAAGGTGATCGAGAAACTCGACTTCAAACTATCGAATGATGTCTATTTGAGTGTTCTGACTATCTACATATTGATCTGTGTGATTTAATTCTGCTTGTTAGTTCGATATGCGGTAATGATATCAGTGTACCGCATCCCATCTCGGTTTCTCGTTGGCAGGATCACATTTGAAGTACGGTGATTGGATGTGATTGGATGGATTGTTTCAAGCAATAATATAATTTATACCCATAGTATATCCCTACACAATATCTTTTGCGCAATACGAGTTTCATTGACTACATGTTGCGCAAAGTAATACGACATACACTCAATACTTCCTGTTCCCGTAGAGGAAAGACAAGGCAACTGGAAAGATCAAACCTGAAAGATCGCGATAAATTCAATCTCCACTAATTCAGTCTTGCGTGATAAATTTTGGGTTTTCACATTTTCTTGTGCAGCTTCCCAGTCCGATACGATTTTCATTTCATTTCATCTCAAAACTGTTTTCATTTGCCCTCTTCAAAAACCGCGCTTGATCTGTCGCGGTCTTGGAAAATATCTAGTCAGCGGCGTACAGATATGGGTTTTCATACCGAAATCCAAGTTCGGTTTCAAACAGTTTGTATTTGAAGATAATTGCGAAGCTGGGTGTGGGTCATCAACTGCTCAAAATGACATTCCGTGAGCCTTTGTGTGCTTTCAAAAGAGATAGCGTGACTTTAAAGAAACAAATTTGGCAGTCACAACGCATCATCCTTTAGGACATTCATACCCAGTCCCAAGGCTTTTAATTTTTGCATCGACATGTGAGTTTGTTCACGAAGCATCTTCTCAATATGAACGCTCCGAAACGGCCTTAACAAGGCTGCATCTGCTGCCGCACTGGAAAATGTTGAAAACTTATTCGTAGCTCGTGCTGTCCAATGACAATCCTGAATCCCAAGACGTTTGGCCTTGTCGCTACTCTGATGAACCGGGTCACAGTCTGCGTGGGCATGCGTCATGGCAAAAAGACACCGTTTGATGTCCTCTGTGTGAAAAGGCTGCTTGATTATCTCGTCCACGCCTGCAAGAGAGCATGCTAAAATATGTTCCCGGTGCAATACGGTAGTGATCGCGACCTCATACGCATTTTGATTGGCAGCAAAGAATGCTTCATCTTCAGAACGAATTTGGGCACATAAACCTAGGCCGTTGGATAGAAGTATCGATATATTGGAGAAGATACCATGAAACGCATGCTTTCCAAATAGCGAGAGGGCCTCGGCATAATTGCTTACCGTCACAAGACAGCTGCCCGGCATCCCTCCAATTTGAGACTCTAGAATCTTGCGGAGGCTATCAAAAGCGCCCATGTCGTCCACGATGAGTAAAATCCGCAATATGCTTCCGCAGCTTTGTCTTAGAGTTCTTCGGAGTTCGTCAAGTATTTGACTCTGTTTTCTTCTTGCAGAAGGAGATGTTGCAGTGTTCATCTCGGAGAGAGTGCAGCGCGTGATAGTCTCACTTATGTGTGAGGTTCGATAACACATAAGAACTAGCTGACAACACTAGATGAGTAGATTATAATGAGTTTGTGCTTGCTAAAAGCCCAATTAGAGCCTATTTTGGTTCTCTTGCAACAAGAGCGAGATAAATTTAACATAAATGTCGTCCTGACTTGGTTGGGAGGGAATAATAGCCTCGCCTTTCTCTTCGTTTGCTTGTATAGAGATGGCTCAATGCTGGAACATCAAGTTCGCAACTGTGCACAGCGATGAGAATCACAGATATTTTCTGCAAGACAGAAGTGATGACATTTTTCGAGCAAGGGGCAATGGAAGTCCTCGTTGTGTACATCACCAGATAGGTATACTTCAGAGTCTTTCGAATAATGCGTGAAATCCGACTCTCTGCGGGAAGAGAGTCCAATCCTACAGACTATCCCTTCAGACGCAAATAGATCTAGTCGTAGCGTAGAACACAGAAAGCATTTCGTATTTTTGCCTAGACTGAGAGAAAACAATCATACATTTACAATTGTGCTTTCCAGAAACTCTCCCTAGCACGTCACTAAGTGACTGCTGCTAACTTCATGCTCAATGCTCCGAAAGTATCCTAGTGGTCCATTCCTTGTTCGAATTATTCCTAACAGCATTCTTCTCAGAAGCCTCTGCATAGCGCAAACGCCATTTTTGAAAAAATCTAGTCTTTTCAATTTTTCGTTTGGACTGGGAATCTCGGATAATAGTATGACAAGAAGGTGGGTTTAGTTTCCAAACAACTGCATCGAAGGTGATCGATTGTCCTAGGTATAGCAAATGCATCTGTGGCTCTTTGCGATCAAAACTTTGTGGGAATCTGAACGGCAAAACGATCCCGAAAAAGTAAAAAAGGCGTCTTGGAGCAGTATTCATGGCCCCCACAGGAGCACGAAATGTTGGCAGCGTGCAATGTGAGTGTACTACATACTTTTTTCTTCCTTCTTCGACAATTTACAACGCCATTGTGACCGTTTATACGAGGATATAATTGACAATGCAACAATAATTTGTTACGTTTTTGCTTCAAACTATTTCAATCTACATTGATTCATCAGATGCCTCTTCCTTACATATTTCGGACACAAAATTCAAATCTGAGTATTAAGTTATCGTACTGAGAAAAAAAGGTACAGGAGCACATATCTTCCATTACTTAGCTGTTCATAAAGTCTGTCATAAAGAACGTGCAAGTACCAACTAAGCGAAACCGGTGGATGGGACACACTTCGCAATCATTATTGCTATCGGTGTCATCAATCTTCCGAAACTTATATTCTGCTGAGAGGGTAAATGGTACAAAGATGCAAACAAGATCGAGGAAACAAATGAGAAAGTAAAACGTCGTGTTGTAAAAAAAGCCGTAATAGCCAGCATAATGATAGCTTGTGCTTTTCTTTGGCATGATAATGTAGTCCGGACTTGTCAAAATCTACATTTAGATTGGAAAAACACAACCACAAAACGTCAACTAGGGCTTCCGCTGGTATTCAGTAAATTTAGAATCATGTTATTCACCTGCAACGAAGATGTCTACGTTTTTCTAAATGTCTTTGATTAAATTTTGAGCGTTTGAGATCTTCGCGTACGTTTCAATAGAATGCAAATAAGTTTTGCACCCATCAAAAAGTTTCTATAAAGCTTCTACTTCTTAAGCAACAAATCTTGTACAGTTCGCATAGTATCTATGTAAAATATAAGGACGTTTTTTTTGATCTAGCGATGAACAAATATAGAAAAAGAGCGAATGCAGTCGACGATGACTTTTCACCGCATGAATGTAGTCTCTGCATTATTTTTGATTGCCTCTTTTTCGGCAAGTCACATTTGCTTATTCGTTATTGCTGAGTTGGCAATGTCTCTTTTCGAGGATTCAATTTCAATTTGGTTCCACTACTGTACTTCTTCATGCCCTAAGAAGAAATTGAAGAGGTCACGATAAGATTTGATACAGAAACGTTTTGTCGAATATATATTATAAATTCTACATTGAGCTATGCTATAATGGATGATACGAAGATTCACAGTGCTCTATCGAAGCTCTCTGTGCAGCTGTGTACATCCAAACCACATTCAGCTATTGCGATCGAAATTTGGGGGAGAGGAGACGCACTCTGTCGGGTAAAGTCTTACGGCGGAAAATCCATGTCTCATCTCTGAACATTGAGAAGAAATCATTCAATTAGGCATACCGCTCCAACCTTAAGCAGATCAATACTTCTCTTCAATAAAATTACGAAAGATTGAAGGGCTGCTCCACTGAATAGATTTGACGCAGCAGACAAAGTTTGTCAAAGTGGTACATTACGAATTACAGAAGGCAAGGACGTCAAGCAGCAAAATTTCTATTCCTGCTCTGTGACTTTCCACTGGCTACTTCTTTCTGCAGAAGTCTTGCGACGACCTCTGATTTAGATGGATGCCCTTTGTATTCTAATCAATTCCTGAAACACAGCTGGTCCACTACGATCCTTTCGTCAACGGAACGCATTTAGGCAAGCAAACGTTAAAATCTCAAATCAATAGCCGCGTGATACATTCATTGTTATGAGCAAGTGCAAGGCGCTAAAGCTGAACGAATGAGATCGCGCTCAAGTGCTTCTCTGTTTTCCTGCTTTTTTCTCACTAGATTATTTTCTGAGACAGCTGCTCCACAATGTGTCTGAAAGCAAGAAAGCCGTGCAAAGCTGAAAAGAAGGTTTTCGGAAATCAGATAGCTGGCATGCAGAGAGGATGGTCGGCAAATAAGTGAACTTTTATCTGCTGATGTATGACTCGAATCTGCATCGCATTTTGCACTTCTGCACTCGTGATATCTTGGTATCATATTGATGAGCACCTGTATCGAGGATCAAAATTGTGCAAGTCATAGCAATATTGTATCAATCAATACAGGAAAGCAAATGCAGTCCTCTTTCCTACCGGAGAAAGTACTTGACTCTGTAATAACAAGTTACGAAACAAAATCTTTTCATCGTGGGACAATCTTACAAGTATTCCACTTTTCATCTTTTCGAATTTTTCACATCAGATAACTCACGAATTTTGCAATGTCACTAACATGATTCATATTGCATGCACGGTGAAATGTTTATTTTGAACAATAGAGCTGGCCATTGAAGCCAGCATGTTTATAATGAATTTTGTAGAAGTTGTTCGATACTGTGTGCATATAAGGAACACTCGCCAAATTTTGAGCGTACTGTTTTAGTCCATCAATGATATGCACTACTTCTGCGCACTTCTGTTCAGCCAGAAATAAGCCTATTTCGCGTAGAGCAAGTATCATCGTTCCAATTTCGTTTAGGAGATAGTCCGACTCGTGCGACATCTTGGATATACGCGCGCACCTAAGAGAGGCTTCCATTGCTTCCTTGTGTATGATGTTTGGCAATTTGATCATAAGATCTATATCCAAGCCCGGATGAGCTCTCAATGTACTTGAGGTACTGTTGAATTCATGTCTGACAGTCCCACGAAGACCGTGTTCTTCCCCTCCCTCACGGATCGGAAACACTCCGTTCCTTTTTACGGCTCGCCACATAAGTATCCATATGACATGGTAATTGATCTCCGTGCTGCAAGCTGATATCACATCAGCAAAAGTCCAAAGATGTGACCATCTTGTATCGAAAGACTTCGTAGCTATCAGATGTTTGTGCTTCCAATTGAGTGAGGTTGAGATCAAGTCCTTCAGCAACAGTGCAGAGATATCTTCTTGATTAGACTGGGAAGACCAAAGATTATGGTAGACCAGTCGTAATGCATAGCATTCATCTTCTGAGGCCTGAAGCCATTTGTAGGTTCTTCTGATAGAAGCACCTCTAGCAGAGCTTTTCCAAAATCTCTTTACAAGTGATTCCGTAATTTGAACACTGTCATCTCCAATGTCGATGCGAGGTTTCTCTGGCAGAGCGCTGATTGCCTTGCGTCTGAAACACATGCAAACCACCAAACCGTATCTAGTTGCGCCTTGCCGCAAGAATCGTGCAAGTGATCTAACTCATTTAGACTGCTTTGACGATTGATACCCAGCTCGAGCATATGACTGATTGCTACCTCGAGCCAAAAGCTCCTCTGTACATCTGCGAACCCACCGGAAGCGCGGGGATCATCATTCGCATTGCATCTCCTTGCACCTGGAAATAAACCGTCAGCAAGAAAAGCTGCTATAACATTGGTTGTATGCGCAATCCGATGTACTTTGGTAAAGTCGAGAGCTTCCTCAGCTCTGGTCAAGTGATCATCCACTATCCTGCTTTTACTTCGCTTTCTTCCAGTTGGCAGACGAGAAATGGCAGCCGGTGAGAACAATGATGGTCCTTGATTTTCATGAGATTTTCTCCCGGCCGCGAGTTTAGTCGATACTATTTTGCTCTGTCTTCGTGTTGCAGCCCGTTTCTTGCGAGACGTCTCATCACGATCTGCCTTAAAAGTTGGATGCTTGCTGAAAAGCGCGCCACAAGCTAAAGTAACGGCTATCACTGGATCAAGCATTGTGTTGAGAGTATCTGGAATTTGTTTGTAGAATTCCTTCAAAAATACACTTGGATCAAATATTGGACAGCGGACGTGTACTGTACCAAAGTAAGTTTCCAACAGACTTACATTGAACTCCTGGCGAACCGCAGAGTTGTACAGCCGCCTCTTTGCTTCACCCGAAAACATTTCGCAATACTCTGGTACGATCATTTTTGAGAAATTTTGAGAGCCCGCTCTGTAACGTTTGTCACATTCGAGTAGAAAAGAAACTACCGGTGACTTACTCAACGTCCCCGTTTCAGATACACACATTCCGCTTCTAGCCGGTTCTGCGAATTAATTCTTCTTATTGTCTTACACATGGCGAACTGTGCTTGATCTGTCATACAGAGCTTCCCATTCTTCTTGCACGCTACACACGCTTGAATTCGTATATTCGTACCTTCTCGAGCATCCTATTTTGCGAAACCTGCATGATCATAGGCTAGGTATCGAGTCCGAGTGCTTTCCCCCCTCGCTTTCTCTGCTGTTGCTCAGCATGCTGATGGAAGCTAACTTGAGAAAGAGCATACCACCTACTTTTTCTATTCACACAAAGGGCACAGGTGAATGTGTAAAGTCAGGAACAATGGCATGCATACTCTGCGTCGCAAGAAATTTGGATGGCGGGCTGGATCTCGATTTGACCTTCTCAGAAATACTGCGATACCTCTGAATTTCTGAACTTGCGCAATGTCCACTGCTTCTAGGGCTGCTCAGAACGGCTCATAATAGCCTATTCAGGCCGGCAACAGCATGAAATTCTGATCACAGCGTCTTTTGTTTGGCAGCATAGCTGACGTGCAAGTCCTTGAAAGCTGACGTGCAAGTCCTTGAAAGTGGAATGTGAGTTTGATTGGTACAATAGAACAGAACGTAGCTCCACACCTAGGTGCACAAGTTTGTAGCCATATCTTAGTTGAAATGCAGTTTCATTGCTGACAAGATCGAGTCTGACTGACCGCCTCTCCTTGGGACTGGTCTCGCAAATCAGCCCGATAGCACTTGAAGCAAAATTGATATTCGTATGACGCATCATAGCGTCACTTCTATAACGCGACGTTGGCCGAAGCTTGAGGAAAAGGCTCCGATTGCATTGATCTGTGCTAAAGTATTGTCGAAGACAACGGCGTTTGAGAGATGCAAGCCAGCGGTACCAACTTAACTGGTGCCTTTTCTCTCAACTTCAGGAAGTCCTGCGGAGCTAAAAGTATTGTGTTCAATTGATTTTCTGTATAGCGGGCAACTTTCTACCGGACAGAAACGCCTACCTAGAAGAAGGGTTGCTATGGGCATTGATTTATTTTACCGAATGCAGAGTGGAAGGTGTTTTGAGAAATGCGTGAAATCACTGTTCCGTGGTGTTTTGCATTTCAATTTGAAATAGCGTCAAGCAAGAAGCACGAACAGTGGTGGGTCCGTAAAATGAGGATGAAATATAATGGCGTAATCTGATAATGAATGTCTAGGAATTCTTCATAATTGGCTCGCCCGTTCCCATCCCTATCGAATTTGTTTGTCTGTAAGACGTTCACCTTATTTGATCATAACATTATGCAATTCGACACCGTTGATGAATCCATCGCAATCTTGGTCAACACCTTGAAAGCATCTTCGATCTCTTTGCCCTTATCACGGTCTTCTCTTTCCCTCATTCTCACTGCTAGGAAATCCGGGAAGTCAATTGTACCAACTCCATCTGAGTCCACTTCACTTATCAAGTTCTGAAATTCAGCCTCAGTCAGTTCCGACCAAAAGACTGTATGATTGTCCGAAGTTCTTGGGTGGTAATATCGTCTATGCATGAATACGAAGAAAAAAGTCAGACGATATTAGGTACAACACCTTCAGTCGGTGTAGTAGTGCGATGAGGACAGGAAGGTAGAGACGCGATTACATCAGTCTCTACTGTCCTAAATGCAAAATAGCTATCGCATGTAATACACACCGATTTGGCAGTCATAGTCTATTCGTAGTCAATTACAGCCGTTCATCGATGTTTAATGTCAGGTTGATCAAACTATCCGAACCAAGAATGAGTCGTGATAGTCCGAAAGGTGATTTTGGTAGATTGTAAGGTAGTCATGATGTATGCATACAAAACAATTCTAGAAAACCCTTCCACGATCAAAACAAGCTCCGCTCAGTCGTTCATCGATGTTTTATGTCAGGTTGATCAAACTATCCGAACCAAGAATGAGTCGTGACCGAAAGGTGATTTTGGTAGATTGTAAGGTAGTCATGATGTATGCATACAAAACAATTCTAGAAAACCCTTCCACGATCAAAACAAGCTCCGCTCAGTAGAGCCTCCACGTCTTCCGCGCAGCACGCGAGTTAGAATAGCTTTTTGATTCGCACAGCAAGTAAAATGTATATACCTAACAAGAAACCCTTGCTGCATCATCTCGATGGCGTGTAAATCTCACATTCACCTTTCGCTACTTCATGCCTCGATCGGATTTTTCACACGTTTCCTACAGCTCTGCAGCCAGCGGAAGCTTTCAGAGTCATTCTCTTCAAAGGGCTAGTATCACCTTTCAAAGCTATGACGACGAGTGCCCGGCAGAAATGCAGCTTCTCGAGCTGGCGTTCTGCGTTGAGAGTGTGTACGCACTTTGACGAATTGGAAAAAATTGCCTTCAGGATATCCGAAGTAGACCCGACACAAAACCAGACAACGGTCGCGAGTGCTAGACAAATCACAGATTGATTATTAGACCGATATTCTCTTAACATAAGCGCGTTTGGTTGCGCTCTATAAATGAAAGGGTGCTTCAAGATTAATACGAGTAGACTTTGAAAGAAGCAAAAAAAGAAAATGTAGGTCGTAAGGATTGTTCGAAGTTGAATTTTGGGGTGCTACCGAGATGAAGTGTTTGAGATGTGGCGGGTATATTGCTGTTATTGTTGCTTCTCAACAGCAGGGAGAAGAAGATGCTAGGTATAATTGAAAGCAAACAGTGCGTGTATGCCTTTGTGAAGATTTGACGAACAACAAGCGAATGTCTTGCCAAATACTACTTTATGATCTTGTGAAAGTTGCAAAGAAGCCAAAATCTTGTCCATCGCAGCATTCAAAGATCAGTAAGAGTGATGCACCAATTTATGCAATGTCACCTTCTCTTGACTATTTGATTGGTCTTGCTTGCTCCCTATTGACGATAACTCGTCAAAAGAAGGGACTTTACTGATTGACGAACACATCAAACTGTCTAGCAGAACAATAGGCTGTATGTGATGATGAAGAAAGTAAGGAACAACCACCATTAAAAAAAAAAAAAAAAAAAAAAAAAAAAAAAAAAAAAAAAAAAAAAAAAAAAAAAAAAAAGGCAAGCTGATCTTCAATAATCAAATGCCAGCAAAGGAAGCAGACTAAAAAATAGGCAAATGACAAGCGTTCAAAAGTGATCTTCTCCATGTACGTACGTACGATTTGGCGGGTGGGTGTGCGTGTGTGTGCTTTGTGTGGGCAAGTGTAGAAACGCGTGTCAGCTCTCTGTTTATATTGAACAACAGGCAAAAAGGGGAAGAATTGGAAAAAAAAAAAAAAAAAAATTTGCTTGATCAAAATGGGCTGCTTAGCACGCATTTAAATTGCAGACTGAACGATCTCTACATCAGTACTTTAGCGTGTGCATGCATTTGTGTATATAATTTGAGTGAGTGGCTCTCTTCTTTCTGTACGACGGACAGGCACGGAAAAAGAAGAGCAACTGACGCCTCTGACGCCTCTGACGCCTTTTACGTACATATGAATTTTAGATCCTTTCTTGGAATAAATGAAGTAGCATTGAAAGTGCACGGAGGTTTTAAAAGTGCACGAGCCTCCTTTACGACATAAGTGAGAATCAATATCGGAGTCTCAAAAACGTGTCAAATGTACAAAGAAAGATGAGATTTGGACACGAATCATTCATACGTCAAATAGAACGATCCAGATAGATTACCTTTCCAATCATATAGGCGGTCCAACTATTACATAAAATTTCAAGTCAGTTCTAGGCCTATTCCTCAACAGTAAATTAACGTTGGAAGAAATCGGATAATGTTCTCCTGCTCCGAGATTAGCTCTAAGATTCTTTAGAGAAAAATACTTGTATGAACATTCGATTACCCATTTTTCAGGCACGCCTGACGTCGTAGAACAGAAATTAAGTTTCTACTCGTTTGTGGACCGATGATTCTGGATTCTATAAGTTTTTCATGTATACCATGATCGGCAAAACACTTGAGATGTTGAGAAATAATTTTTATTTTGTGGCTTGAAATAAAGAAAGAAAAAAGGAAGAAAAAAGAATAAAATAATGCAAGAAAAAGATACGCATTTTTGCATTGAAAGGTACTAGTAACTAATAAAATTTATATATCTCACCACTAAAATACTGATTACTTCTCAAATCGCCGAATCAGATTCGGTGACTTTATAAGCAGGGTATTTCAGCCGCGCAGTGCTGCACAGCGCTGCTCGTGGAGCAGAAAAGATATAATCCAAAGTATGCACTACACACATTGGCTTTTTCGCACATGTATGCAGATCCGATCATTTATTGAGCTGCACATGGCATGCATATTGAAATTATAGGGTGACGGGGGCGAACGTGCTGTACGGTGAGATAATATTACTGACATGCATAAATGTGTGCAAAATAAAAGATCGGTCACTTTTACGCTGTTATCGTGTGAAAAAATAGAAGACCTGTTTGAACCCTTCAAAAATGATTTGCTTAGGTACGGGCTCCATTTGTTTAGGTATAGCCGAGACTATAAACAAGATTTACCCTGCATGCAAGCAAAGCCAAACTTCAGGTTCGACCAGGACCTGTATGAATCTTTTTTATATATATCATGATAGAAGGCTTCTAGATCTCTTGAAAGATAAGAGAGAGATTTAGAGAGTCTAGAAGATCGTTCAATTGCTAATACATGGCATGGGAAAGTGAACTTCATTACACTATCATCTGGATTATGTCTATACATTTGTTTATTTGTTTACAAATACTATATATAATGCTGGAATTGTGCTTAAGAGAAATCGCGCTTGCAATATTCTACTGCACCTGATCACGCCATGAATTTAATAAAAGCATGCTTAGTCTATATGACATCTTGCACACGGGATCTGTTCCGTTACTAATTGGCATAAAATTTAAGAGGCCTCACCGTCAGGAGACTTTGTTTCTTTTTTTTTAAAAGTGTCATCGATTTTCTTATTCAAGCCACAAAAATATTTTTCCCTGAATTCTTGTGTTTGGAGCACATTAGGATCTGCAAACAAACATTTTCCAGAAGATCGGAATAATTTTAAATTTTAAAGTGGTCTAGTCCTTAAAAGCCCAAATTTTCCTTTGCTTACTGAATTTGAATTAAGAAAAGAAGTGATACTAATCTTTTTGAAATGATATAAAAACACATTGATATGTTCTGTCCATTGGTGTCGCTTTCCCTCTTTACATTTCATGCTTTTTCTCAAAAGTCTTTAACCGGCCATGTTCACATATCTTTGGTGGCTTCTTTTGGGCACTTTTTTATATTTGACACAAATAGTTTTTACATTTCACTATGATCCAGATTTTGTCGCTTATAACCTCAACACAAACCGTACGGCCCACTCGCCAATCAATTTTTGGGGTGAACGGAAAGGTCATAAATACACACCTTCACCGACAAATTGGCGATTTCCGTTTTATACCCTTTTGATGGATAGATTTGTAGATGGAGATCCATTTAATAACGATATAAACGGTACACATTTTGAAAGAGATACACGTTCAACGCAATTTAGACATGGTGGTGACGTTCAAGGTCTAATTGATACGTTGGATTATTTAGAAGGTATGGGAATAAAAGGCTTATATATTGCAGGTTCAATTTTCCAAAATTTACCTTGGACTTATGATAGTTATTCGCCCGTCGATTTAACACTTTTGGATCCTCATTTTGGCACTCTTGCCCTATGGCAAACGGCAATCGATGAAATACATAAACGGGGAATGTATGTGATTCTCGATAACACTTTTGCCACGTGAGTAAGACTTTATTAAGCCCTTAATCTATAGTATATTAGAGAAAGCTCATTACTTGCATATGTTCCTAACATTTTTCTTTTACAGACTAGGAGATTTACTAGGCGCAGAAGGATATTTAAACGTTAGCGTACCTTTCTCTCCAAAAGAACATACAGCCATTTATAAAACAGATCGTGTTTATCATGATTTCATCTTTGACAATTCCTGGAACGAAGATTGTCAATATCCTCGTTTTTGGAACGAGACTGGTTTTCCAGTCGATGAAGAAGTTGTTAACTCTTTTAAAGGCTGCAGAAATAGCGATTTCGATCAATATGGAGATACAGAAGCATTTGGAATTTATCCGGATTATAGGCGTCAGTTAACAAAATTCGCTAGTGTACAAGATCGTGTACGAGAATGGAAACCGAGCGTACGTGCAAAATTAGAAAATTTCTTTTGCATTGTTATTGCTCAATTGGATATAGATGGTTATCGTTATGATAAAGCAATGCAAGCAACAGTAGATGCTTTAGGAGAAATGAACAAAGGGATGCGTAAATGTGCTGCTCGTCATGGAAAAAAGAATTTTTTCTTGCCGGGAGAAATCACTGGTGGAAATAATTTAGCTTCAATTTATTTAGGACGTGGAAGACAGCCTGATATGCTTCCACCAAATTTAAATGTTGCAATTCAAGCAGGACATTCAACCCAATCTTATAGCATTCGTAATGCTGATCAAGCTGGAAATGATGCAGCTGCATTTCATTATACAGTTTATCGTACCCTTACCCGACATTTACTTATGGACGGTAATTTGGAAGCAGGTTATGATGCTCCAGCGAATTTTGTTGATATGTGGAACACTTTTTTACTCACAAATGACTTTACAAATCCAAACACCGGAGAATTTGATCCTAGGCACATGTACGGTACAATGAATCAAGATGTTTTTCGTTGGCCGGCAATCAAAGATGGTATACGTAAGCAATTACTTGGAAATTTTATAACGACACTCTTACTTCCCGGTATACCGCTTTTATTATGGGGAGAGGAGCAATCTTTTTATACTCTTGATAATACAGCCAGCAATTACATTTTTGGACGTCAACCAATGTCAGCAGCAGGCGCTTGGCAAACTCACGGTTGTTATTCTCTTGATTCTACGCAGTATTATCAATTCCCTGTTGAATCAGCAAGAAATGGTTGTAAGGATGAAAAGGTTTCATATGATCATCGAGATGTTTCTTCTCCGATAAGAAATATTTTCAAACATTTTTACTTTTTACGTTCTCAATTCACCGTTTTACAAGATGGAGCATGGCTTCAACAATTATCTAATCAGACTTGGCAAAGCATTTTGCCTGGATCAAGCGGCGTTCCTACAGAGCAAGGTTTATGGTCAGTGATGCGTTCAGACATTCCTGGTGTGAATCTTTTAAATGGTACAACAAATAGCCTTACATCTGTTTGGTTATTATGGACAAATATCGAATCCACAAAAAGCTTCTATTTCAATTGCTCCGATACGAGAATATCTCCTCAAACTCAAGCACTTTTGAGCCCTTTCCCAGCTTCAACACGATTGCGTAATTTGTTGCACCCTTATGAAATCGTTGATTTACAAGAATCAGAACAAGTTCTTGGAACGTTTAATTCCACACTAAACCGTACAAACGGATGTTTACCCTTTTTAGAGATGCACTCTTTTGATTTTAAGGCATTCGTTCCGATCGAAGAATGGGAAATGCCTCCTGCAACCGTTACAGGATTTTATCTAAATGGAGATCAAAGAAATGGTCATGATTCAAGAATTCTTGCAAAAGAAGAAAATCCACAAATCGGCGAAACTATTTCAGTGACAATTTTGTTCTCTCGTTTTATAGATTGTGGTTCTGTTACAAAAAGACTACAGTTTACCTCTTCAACTGTTTCTGGAAGGTTACCAAAACTTATTAAAAATACTGTTCAATGTCAAGCTCAAATGATCCCTACAACTTCTCAACATTTGCAAAATGCTGCGCCTACAGAATGGTCTTGGTCAGGTCAATTAAGTGGAGTAGAACATGGTATCCATCGAATCTCAATCAATGCAACAGGCTCAATTGATAAATTCACTTTTCGTATTGGAACAAAGAATAATCCAGTAATTTTTCCTCGTATTGCAAATTATTCTACTTCTTTGGTACGAAGCGAAACTTTGGTATCTGGGAATAAAGTTATCACCTTAGCGCATAACGCAGATGGTGCTGATCTTTGGAGGTATACATCTAATTGGGGTTCTTCCTATAGCGATTGGATGCCTTATAGTGGTGGAGATACGAATATCACCCTTCTCGATTGGAATGGCACGAAAGAACAAGCATGGAAAGGTACTCATATCCGTGTAGAGTATTACAATCGTATAGTTGGATCAAGTGATATGATACAAGAAGGTGATCTAGAAAAAGAAGTGGGAATGAAGCGCTTTCCTCATTTATACTGGAACGGACCGTATAACGACTATGGTTTTGATGCATCGATAAACAATGAAGTTCAATATCGATCAGAAGATAAGGTTTGGTATTACAAATTCATGAATGAATGGCCTGCTATAGGTCAATTCAACGTTTGGGGTACGAATCCTGATGGTTTACCCGATCAAACATATGTTATGGGAGATATTGATGGTGATATGGTCCTTGATAGACTTCCTCCTTCTTCATTAAGCTCAATTTATATCAATATAACTCAAAGTCCAGATATGATGCATCCAGCATGGGCATTACACATCGACGATGCAACGATGAAATTTTATTTACAGCCTACCGGTTCAAGTCTGATTCAAATGATCATCTTTTCTTTATTTTCTTTGATCCCTTTCATTTCGGCATTTTTAGCAGTTTTAGCTTTTATTAAAAGCTTTTACAAAGTCAAATTCAATCAATTAGGTTCAACTTTACAAGAAAAAGTTTCTACTCCACCTGCTCTACAACGGATATATAACTGTCTTCAACCAAGTAAACGCATCATACTTTCCGACTCTGGTGAAAATGAAAAAGATATCGAAAGTATAGGAGGTATTAAAAGAGGTAAAATATTTCATTTGATTGATCCTACCTTGTCAAAATTAGGTTTTTCTAGCCGTAGCAGAAGTGGATCTCTGAATAAAGATAAAGAAAGTTACGACCAAAGTGAACAACAACGGAAAAGAACGACTTTAATTGCTACAATCGAGTATGATATAGAAGATTGGAATATCAAAGTAAAAATTGGAGGAATGGGTGTAATGGCACAATTAATGGGAAAAGCTCTTGGTCATCAAAATCTGATTTGGGTTGTACCTTGCATTGGTGATGTTCATTTTCCAATCGATACTCCTGCCGAACCAATGCGTGTCACAATTCTTGGAGTTGATTATAGCATTCAAGTTCAATATCATTTCTTGAACAATGTTACGTATGTGCTATTGGATGCTCCTATTTTTCGACAACAAACAAAAGCAGAACCTTATCCAACACGAATGGATGATATCAATTCAGCAATTTATTATTCGGCTTGGAATCAATGTATAGCACATACAGCTCGTCGATTTCCTATTGATCTTTATCATATCAATGATTATCACGGTTGCCTTGCACCTCTTTATCTTTTACCACAAACGATTCCTTGTTGTTTCTCTTTACACAACGCCGAGTTTCAGGGTTTATGGCCGATGAGAACAACAGCAGAATGCGAAGAAGTTTGCAGGGTATTCAATTTAACAATCGAAATTGTACGTAAATACGTTCAATTTGGTGAAATTTTTAATTTACTTCATGCAGGAGCAAGTTATTTACGTATCCATCAACGCGGTTTTGGCGCAGTCGGAGTATCAAAGAAATATGGTAGCAGAGTTCATTTACGCTATCCAATCTTTTGGGGTTTACAAAAAGTTGGACATTTACCTAATCCAGATCCAACGGATGTTGGTGAATGGAAAGGAAGTACGTCTTTACAAGAGCCAATTTGTATCCAAGAAGAATTTGAAAATAAACGACCTCTTTTGCGCGAAGAAGCACAACGATGGGCAGGTTTAGAAGTTGATTCAAATGCGGAATTATTCGTTTTTGTTGGTAGATGGTCAGTACAAAAAGGTGTTGATCTTATTGCCGATGTTTTTCCAAAGATCCTAAAACAACATTCAAACGTTCAATTGATTTGCGTTGGACCAATCATTGATTTATACGGACGTTTTGCTGCACTTAAACTTGATCATCTTATGAAACAATATCCAAAAAGAGTATGTTCAAAACCCGTTTTTACAGCTTTACCTCCTTGCGTTTTTGCCGGAGCTGAATTCGCTTTAATTCCTTCTCGTGATGAACCTTTTGGTTTGGTGGCTGTAGAATTTGGACGAAAAGGAGCTCTTGGCGTTGGTGCGCGTGTTGGTGGTTTAGGAAATATGCCTGGTTGGTGGTATACGGTTGAAGCAATGTCAACTTCTCATCTTTTACGACAATTTCAACAAGCAATAGAAGAAGCGCTTTCTTGTAAGAAACATATTCGTGCTCTTATGCGTGCTAGAGCTGCTAAACAACGTTTCCCTGTTGCACAATGGTTGGAAGATTTAGAAATATTACAATCAAACTCTATTCGTATTCATGAAAAATGTGGCGGCAAGCTCTTAAACCAAATTCAAGATTCTCAAAATCAAATTCAATATCCAATCACAAGTTCAAATGTGGTTGAAGATAGTTACAATAATAATGATCTTGAATCTAATTTACCTATCCCTTCTCGACTTTTCGTTTCGAATATCAAGCGAAAACCTCCACCGGCTGTGCCATCGATTTTCTCACCTTTACGGCTTCAAAATGAAAGAGATATAGAGTGTTCTAGTCAAATTAGTGACGAAGATTTCTTTGAAGCATTAGAGGAGGAGGAGAGTAATAATGATCGATTTGATTACGAGACCCAAGATAGAAAACCTGCTATCGAAACAAAGCTTGTCAGGGAAACACTTTTTGGTGCTTCATCTTCAACGGACATTTTACCAGCAGGAATCACTGATGGTTCACTCGAATCTTCACGATTAGATTCCTCCAATTCTTTGATCAAATACACTGACGATACCGAAACTCCAGCGATCGAAGAAGAAATTGCATTTTTACCTCAATTAACATCTTATAGATCTTCTGCAAACTTACTCGACGCAAACGCTGTTTTAGGTGATTCAGCACGTAGAAACGCATACTTACTGCAAAACGTCGACGCTCAATTCACCGATCCAGACGATTTATATTTCTCAAGATTTAGTCGTAAGTTGGATCAAGCTTCTTCTTCGCCCGCCATAAAAGCTTCGAGTACATGCATCGAAGAGTTCTTGATCGATTCTGAACGTGAATGGTTTGCTGAAACGCTTAAGGCGAAGTTGAATTTAGGTGCTATAGGTAGACCTTTTTCCTCTCTCAGTACAGAGAAAAGTTTCTCGAGAAGAAATAGTGATTGTGAACGAACAGGTCGATGGTCTAGACAAGATGATCGATCTGAGTCTACGCAAGTATCAGAACGAAAAACAGGACGTTTTCAAGGGATATTATTTAAATACGTTCAAATGAGGGTTGGTGATTGGCCAGTGTATTCTCTAATTCTAGCTTTAGGACAAATAATGGCTGCAAATTCTTATCAAATCACACTTTTAGCAGGTCAAATTGGTCAAAAAGCCGAACAACTTTATGTTCTTTGTTCAATTTATATTCTTTCGACTATGATTTATTGGTTATTATTCCGAAAGATTCAACTCAATATTCTTTTATCCATTCCCTTTATTCTTTACAGTTTTGCATTCCTTTCAATTGGTTTAGCACATTATGGAATTTCTATTGAAGAACGTGGATGGATTCAGAGCATAGCTACAGGTCTTTATGCTGCTGCTTCTGCTTCCGGATCACTTTATTTCTCTCTCAATTTTGGTGATGAAGGTGGTTCTCCTGTTCGAAGATGGATCTTTCGCGCTTGTCTACTTCAAGGTTTACAACAAATTTATATATGCGCTCTTTGGTATTGGGGCTCAAATTTGGTGAAGAATTATACGATTCATCCAAATTCAGATCTTCAAGTTCAATCCGTCACATATTTTTGCATACCAATTTGTGTTTCACTTTGGGTGTTTGCATTTTTGATCTTTTATGGCCTTTCAGATTATTACCGTCGGAAGCCTGGTTCAATTCCTTCGTTTTACAAAACTGTCATTCGTCGTAAAGTGATTATGTGGTTTTTCTTGATGGTAATCGTCCAAAACTTCTTCCTTTCCACTCAAACAGGTCGTAATTGGTCATTTTTATGGTCTAGCAAACATACGCCTTCATGGCAAATAGCATTATTAGCAATTTTCTTTTTCATCTTTCTTTGGATTGCAATCATGTCTGGATTTTCAATTTTGAGCAAAAGTCATTCTTGGCTTTTGCCAATCATAGCAGCAGGATTAGGAGCACCACGTTGGGCACAAATTTGGTGGGCTGTCTCTGGAATGGCACTTTGGCTTCCTTGGACTGGAAGTTATATAGCATCAGGTTTGGTAGCAAGAAGTTTATGGCTTTGGCTAGGTCTTTTAGATACCGTTCAATCTGTTGGCGTTGGAATGGCACTTTTAGCAACAATGACACGCTTTCACGTCACTTTCACCCTTATGACTGCACAAATTCTTGGAGCTTTAATGACAGTAATTGCTCGTGCTTGTGCTCCAGACGCTTTACAATCCGGTTCAGTTTTCCCAAATTTAGTCTTAGAAGGTTTTTCAGGCATACAAAATGCTTGGTTTTGGATCGCTCTTGTTTTAAATACTACTGTTTGTAGCGGATTCTTTTTGTTTTATAGAAGGGAACAATTAAGCAAGCCTTGAAATGTACTATAAATTGACTAGGTGAAATATAAATAGACTTTTCAAGTTGAGTTCTCAGCATCTTTCTCGTCCGATAGCTCATAAATACATAATGTCAAACATCTAAATTTGAAATCGAGATTGGTATAGTACAATAAAGCTCTTACTGTCTAAAACCAGGCTCTTTTTACCCAAGGATGTTGTCGAATCTCCTCTAGAGTTGCGCGCTCTTCAGTAGAAGTTTGAAGACAACGAGTAATTAGCTTTGAAATTTCATCGCTATAAACGAATCGCGGCTCTGAAATCATTCCATCGATTGCCATTTGGGTATTCGTGAATGGAAGTGTTCCGTTCAGTATGATATACAACAGTACACCTAAACTCCACACTTCTGCTTCAGGAATTCGATAAAGTTCCCCTTTTAAAATCTCACTAGAAGCAAAAGGAATCGTTCCGTAGAACTTTTTGAATAATGAATTTTTCTCGGTTTCCGTAAGGATTATTGCTGAACCGAAATCGATCAACTTTACATTGAAATCTTGATCTATAACACAATTTTCATCCTTTATATCACGATGATATATTCCTTGCTTGTTCAGATCATAAACACCTTCAACAATTTGTGCAAAAACCCATCGAGCAGTGTTTTCTTGTAAACATGTCTGAGTTTCCAGACAATCATATAAATCAGAAGAAATACCTTTACGGTATTGTGGAATACTTTTGGCAAGTGTTATTGTTTGGCTTGTAAGTTTTTTTTCGTTAATATTGGTTTCTATTTGCTGATAAAGACAGGTTTCAGATTGCATTGGTAGTAATATAGTGCTTGAAAATGCTTTTGAAGGGCCAAGTCCAGCTTCGTTCGTGCTGTGAATGCAAACGATATTGCAACTTTCTTGGTTCGGCTCAGCTTGTCGCTCTTTTTTACTCCTACATTCTTCTTTGCACGGTCTATGGTGCTCAGTGATTAAATAAAAGTACTTCTCATCTGAAACCAAATCAATGAATTTGATTATAAAAGGGCTATCAACTTTTTGCAAAATGAAAGCTTCTTTTGGAATTTTGCCTAATCGTTCATTATTTACCCATCCGTTTTTTGATACTTTTCGCTTTTGTATAAATTTAATGGCTACCTTCAAGCCGTCTTTAATCCTTGCAGCGCTCATTACAAAGGCAAAACCTCCTGTTCCAATTATATTTCCAAGCTTATACTTTCCCAGTAAAGACATGCTAAACGGATATCCTTCCGTGTCATATGATATTACCGTAGGCGAAATACCTTCAATACAGTTCTCCTTATATGCGATCGTTTTCGACATGGCGATCATAGAAATGTCAGCCTCAATAGGCAATGGAATGGGCAGGTATAGAAAAATGATGCTTATAAGATTGTCAAAACCTACATATACCACTACACGTTAGAAACCGGTCTATCAGCCAAACTATACACACTCTAGAACGTACCGGCCAAAAGTCCGGCTGAAAATTAAAATACGCTAAATGGAAGAAGAGGATTTTTTACATTTCTCCCCCCCCCCCCTTTATCTCTTTGTAGTACGGCAAATGCTCTGAGTTAGCCCTGCACGGTTCTCTTGGGACTTTTTAGACACCAAAAAACGAAAACCGAAATTCATCTGCAGTGTAAGTTTCAAGAAGAACTCAGATGGTCGATCGCAAGGTTACCAGAGACGCATGATCCAGAAACCCCGTACGCGCCGACGGATTTTTTTTTTTGGATTTATTCACCGAATTGACGCTAATAGCTTCATGTGAATTTTGAAGGTTGTAGCTTTAGGGCAACTGTACTAAAAAGCAACCGATTACCTTCTGTACAAGGCACCTATATTTATAAGCTACCCTGTTGTACATACTCAGCCTCTAATGGAAACAGTTTTTCCAAGTCATATATATACATAGTTCAATGCAGACTTCAACTGCCTATCGCCTCTTTATGCTTGCTGGCCGTCAGCAGCAATGGAATGAATGGGCATCCTATAGCAAACGCAACAGCTTCGCAAAGCATAACTCTGTTTAACATTCGAGCAGAATGACAGCGTACGTAACCATCAGCCACTCTAGACCGTTATCAAAACAAGATGTAATCGACATACACAAAATGGTCGTAGAAGCAGTAGCAGAATTAAAAAAAAATACAAAACATCCTGAGTGTAGCTAAACATATATGTCGTGTAAAAACATTCGGGATTTGAAATGAGGTATAAAAGCCTAGCGTGGCGGGCAACGCTGCAGAACGCGTGAAAATCCACATCTCCGCTATAAGCTGCCGCTTATGCCGACTGAAAAGCGGCTGCGCTGCGCAGCGCTCCACCGCTTACTATGTTTCCGGCGTACGAAAATTGGCGCTGAGCCCTTGCCGGGTCAACGAAAAAAAGGTAGGGTAATAAGCTAGTAGTTTCCTAAAAATAGTTCCATGGCAAGACTGGAAAAAAATCCTACCCTACTTACATAACAAACAAATCAAGAGTAAAGTTTTTGTACGCACTAAATTTTCTTTCTGCAGATATACGTCTATAATAATATAGCGGATCATGTCTCGGTGAATCTCGGTGTTTTAATGGATCAACATAGTTTGTACTTAAATCTGCAGAGATGGCACTAAATGAGTCAGCTGTATACGTTAAGAAGCTTTTTCTCCTTCTCTAAGCTGAGAATTTAAGGAGGCTTGCGTACCTATGGAAAAACACTAAAATAAGTACTTAAGAATTTGTGCAGCCGATCATCCCTTTTCTGTGGAATTCTCTTTGTTCTAGATCTTGCCTTAATGACTTTATTATCTACACGGAGAACTTCTCTTTCCAGCTTTTCGAATTTCAATAGTTTTTTGCACTCTTTCTACATTTTATCCTCTAAATCTTTCTGAAATAGAAGAATTTGGCCTGTGAATAGTGCTTACAGAATAATCGTCTATGCGTCAATCTCCTTGCTTAACATCAAAGTGAAGAACTTTTGTGGTTCTATAGAAATATATAGAAGGATCCACTGAGCGAAATACCTGTATAACTCTATATTTCTCTAAGTGTTTTCAAGGAATCTAGGATTCAAGACTTTGGTTTGACTAAATTATTTTTATAGATCCTTATTTGATGGAGCGTTAAGATAATACAAGTATGTAGATTGCATCCTTCTGGGGCGTGTAAAAGACGGGCAGGAGTATAAGATCATACAGTAGCTCGCAATAGAATCTAGACCTTTTTTATACGCTTGTGCCTTAAAATTGATGGTTCGTGTAGCGCGTAAATCAAATTCTACTATTCGAACTCTTTTTTCTACGCCATCATCACATTTTTTTATACTTTATATCGATCTTTAAAAGACGCGAGAATATTATTAGCCCGTGCAATTTTATGATTGAGGGGGTTAATGTATTCTTCTTTCTCTACAAATGTTTGGCAGAGGTCTGGAAACGGCAAACACTAATTCAAAATCTTTTTCATCGTCAGTGAAAGCTGCGTGTCTGGAATGTCGACAAAGAAAAGTGATTTGCAAAATTGGAGATAGTGCTCGTGCTTGTCAAAGATGCGAAAATAATGGCTTACAATGTAGATTTGAGCCAACAAATAAAAGAGGAAGAAAACATAAAAATCAATCAACAGGTTCATCAATGGATAAAAGGAATGAAATCATAAGTTCAGGAAATTCACCTTTACTTAAATTTTCATCTTCTTTCTCTCGAAATAGAGACGCAGACAAAGAACAAATGTCTAATAATGAATTCGTGAAATTTCAAGATATACTTGCAAAACCTTTTCGAAGTTCACTTTGGCGAATTTTGAAGAAATTTCAAGATGAAAATGGACATAGATTTATACCTATGTATTTTGGAGAAGGAAACAAAAAGAATGGTGCAACGCAGAATATAAATGTTAAATCATCTGAACATCCCATCTCAAGTAGGATTGGAGAATCACTTTATCATCCCACTTTAAGACAACATTTGTGTCCTCTGACAGGAGATAAACCTGTACTCGGTCGAATCGTAGCTGATTCACCACTTGTCGTACGTTTTGACATCTATCCTGATCCGCGAATTTTAGGAATAATCTCGTCAGCGAGGTGCGAAGAATTATTGTTATATTACGATTCATACTTACAACCGTGGGCAGGAGCAATCCCTTCTGTACAAGAATTATCATTACCTGGAACACGTTGGACTTCAACATTCCTGCTTTCAACTGTCTTATATCTTGCATCAAGATTTAGCAATGCAATCACAAATTCTCAAGAAGAGCAACTTTTAGGAATGCATACACGTTCACTCGCAATACGTGCATTTGGATGTGCAGATCAAAGTTTAGAAACACTAACTGCTCTTCATCTTCTTACCGTTTGGAAAGCTCTTGATGATGGTTATTCTCAATTGTATGTAGGATATGCAGATCAAATTGCAAACATATCTAGAACAGGTGGAAGCAATGGAAGCCCTTTATCAGAAAAAGAAGCAAGAGATATATTACGAATTCAACTATTTCATTATGTTCAAAGGAGTACATTTCAATTATTTTACGTTCCTTTGATAAATGAAATAATGGATCAAGATGGTTTTATTTTACCTTTTCCGATTTCTTCATCTCCTCCTCCGCCACTTCTAGCTTTAGAAAGATTTGCAGCTGGAAGTGCGACTTCATTATCGGATTGGCAACTTTGTGCGACAGTTGAAGGTCGTTCAATTCAAAGTAAATACAGAGACCTACTCGAAAAATATAAACCAGGTCGATTTGGTAGATCACGTAATTTATCGGGAGAACAAATTGCACTTTTAGAGGCCTTTTTTTGCGAAATGGAAGCATGGGAATATCGTTGGCGCAGACGGCGATCTAGAATAAGTGAATCGAAAAGAAGTTCAAGAACTCCTGTTCAAAGAGAAGAAGATAGAACACAAGCAGAATCGGAAGTGTATCTATCAGCAACTGAAAATGATCGAGGTTGGATCAGATTTGAAATCCTGGGTAATAGCATTTGTTTACATATTTCTTCTCTCGCTTTTCGACAATGCATTGAAGTTTGGTTCGAAACATTTCCTCAAACCATCTTTCAATCAATCGAAAAAGCGTTGGCTGAAATGATTCAACGTACGTATCAAGCATGTATTGATAGCGCAATTGGTCTGTTGGAAAAAATTGTTTCGATAAATCCTCTTTCTCTTGTCCATATGCCGGATACGGATTTCATAATGCTCAATTATGCAGCAATGTTTGTCGTTTATTTGCTTTTATTACCTTCAGAAATAGAAGATGATATTCAAGAACCATCCTCAAGACATTCAATTTCAAAAGAGGAATATCTGATAAACCTTCTCAGTGGATATACGATAAAATTTAAAGAATATCTGGAATTAATAAAAGTCGTAAAAGATAGTGTTGAACGTGCTTCGCAAACTCGGCCGGAATCTACTTGTTGCTTTTTAAGCTCCGAACAATTTAAAAGCCTCGTTGCTTTATTCGAAGCAACTATTCAAGGTCCGACGCTGACAAAAGAGACATGAGAAAATGCCTAAATACTTGAAATTTTATTTGTAAATACTTTGTTTTGAAAAAAAGGCAGCCTGTCTGTCCTTATCTTTGGAAAGACATCTGCTTGAATAAATATCAGATGGCTTCTGCAATGGCGCGTAACAATTTTTTACATAGGTTCTGTTTACATACCTATTGAAAATCAAATTCTAGACCTTTTGGCTGTCTCTTTTTTAATCAACCGAAGCGAGTCTGGAGAATTGGAACGCTTGATTTAAGATGTCTCATCGGATACAGTCGAAAAGCTTTGAAAATTGTTTCACAACAAGTATGTTTTTAATAGAGATCATCATGCAATACCTTACTTTTATTTACTTCAACTCTCTAAAGCTCATTGAAATATAAACCTGTTCATTTTTTCGATCGCTAATTGATATAAGACATGTAAAGCAAGGATAAATCTGTATATATAGCCGGTAAGAAACGCCCGATCACAATGACCATAGGCGATAAAGCGAGAGTCAGTCCGGATAGAGAACCGAGTCTTCCGGATTCAAGTACGAGAAATGTAAAATGACTTTTACTAGATGATATCATCTTTCTAACGGATCATGCTCGAAGCGCTTTCATAGTAGGAGAATATAGACTCAGTGGATTTTACCTTTATCAAGCCCGAAGTGCTTTACAGAGGATCAAAGATCTAGATAATCATAAGCATGCTATAAATTCAACACAAAATCGTGCGTCATAGCTGCTTCTTCAAGTCAATGCAGAATTAATATTCTAATAAAATGCTCAGAACCGCAGAACGAAGAATCATGATCATCGCAGATTTGTAATTTCGATGCTGAAACGTATGTGTGAGCAATTGTGAAGAGCATACTGTTCAGGTATAGAAGTAATTACATGAAATCAGGAATAGAATAAGGACGTGTAAAATATGATATGTGAGATAAGTGACATAAGAAGTATTATTCTGTTCTACATAGAAAACTGTTATAGTGTGAGCAGGTGAAACAATCTCGATGGAAAAAAGCAGTATCTTCCCCAATCCTACACCGAACACCACCCTGTAAAATTTCTTTATCACAATCACGACAATATAATATACCATCGTTCAAAATGCAAGACTGATTTAGATCGGTAAAATCGGAGGAAGTGAATAAGTCGCACGATATTCTGTGTTTTTGCTTTATCTCTTTCGGCATATTTTCTGATTCAGCCATATGGAGTATAACACTTGCTGCTTCTACCACTTGTCGCTTACGATGCTGAACATGCGTTTTACTTGAATATGGTTCTGTGTGGCTATATACAGGAACACTGTTTTCGTTTACGTTCTCCTCTTCTGCTTTAATGCCTGAATAAATATCGTTTTCTATAAGAACAGAATGCTGTTCGTGAGAAAAACTTGCATAGTGGTTTCTATATTCCCTTGAGCGAAATGTTGGAGATGGTGGGATAAGTTTGATCGAGAGAGGTGGATAATTGTGGTGACTACGACTTTTGACTTGATCTGTTTCTCGGCTTGCATACAGGTCGAAGATTTCACCATCTTCTTCATCTTTGAAATTATATGAAAAACACGATTCGTAAAATTTTGAGTCACAACTCTGATGTTCTTCCGTACGAGCCTGCTTGAGAATATCAGAGTATAATTGTTCGAGAACGATTTGCTTCCTCGTCTCTCTTTGAGCCATTATGTGATATCTTTTTATAGGACAAGGTAAATTACTCTCCGACATAAAATCTAGACTACCAAGTAGAAGTCTGTGTGATTTATCAGATCCATAAGAATAAAAATTGTCGATGATGATAATGACATGAATAAAGAAAGGGGGTTATCAATATCAGAACGTATACGAAGGATTAGATTTGATCTCCTGCTAAAACCAGAACCGAAAGGCCTTCGGGGATATACAGATCGCTATACCTATTTTTTCAAAACCGCCGCCACACAAATACATGCATTACCAAATAAAAATATAAATATTAGTTCACTGGAAAGAATGTTCTTGAAACTTATACTGCAGATCAATTTAGCGGTGTCTGAATTAAAACGCTGCGCAGAGCAAGCATTGTAAAATGATTCTTGGTATATTTAGCGTATGATTTGGTTTTAGTTTCGCAAACATGGCTTTATGG
>NW_020289959.1:0-16481 GCF_003144205.1 Meira miltonrushii
GGTGGAAGGGAAGAAGGTGGTGGAAGGGAAGAAGGTGGTGGAAGGGAAGGAGGAAGGGAAGAAGATGATGGAAGGGATGACTCATGCGGCAGACTTGGTGTTAATGCTTAACCAATCGATCGGTGACTTGTTCAGTATGTGGATCTGCACTCGATCAAGTTGCGAAACAATTAGAGAAGTGGGCCTGCCGAAGAGTGATGATGAGATTAGCAAGTGTCGGACATGCAAAATGCGCTTATTAGCTCACCTGCCATGAGCGCATTGCCAAGGAAATATGCATTGACCCAATTCTGCAAGAAGTCTTTGACATTGAGAACTTGTGAGGGGATCGTTGAACACTACTCGTCTTGGTTAGCATTGCTTTTGTGTTGCTATCGTAGACCTTGTACACTCACTGATCGCTCCTCTGCATGACCATGTTGTCACCTTGTCTATGATCATAGGTGGCGCATGTCGTAGCGAGATCATCAATCGTGCAGCAGGATTGGTTTGTGCTGACAATGCAACCTTTAAATCATCAAGTCTTCTTCGAGCTGGAACCGCTCGAAGCCAGTCCGCTAGAGTATCCAACAAATGTCGTATCTCATCCTTCTTCTCAACAGAGCATAGTGATGGCAGGGAAATAAGCTTTACCGTCCGAGCGTCGTCCGTTTCTTCCATCCCGATTCCCCAGAATTGGAGCAGCTCTTTGGCGCTTTTGAAATCCTCATACAAGACTTCTGTCATTAGTCGATGTTCAACTTTCTTGTCGATCGTCGAAATGTCACCTGAAGACTTGGTCAAACGCTGTGAAATATATTCACCTAGCTTTTTCTCATACCGGATCCGTTCATGAGCAGCATGCTGGTCGATCAGGACAATTCGACTTGTTTGCAGATTGATACACGCTACAAATTTGTCATCTACCTGACCAATCAGTTCCAAATCGGAAAGGCTTAGGCCTGATGAGGCATGAAGAACGTCGAAGCCAGAAACGGCTGATTCGTCAATCAATGCTTGTCTTTTCCGCATTCCCAGAGTTGCGATCGCATTTCTCTTACCGGTCGGAGCACTTCGGACAAGATGTTTTCGGTCTATTTCACCCTGGATGCGGCCAGTCTGGTTGTAGTCCATTCTCGTGCTGAGAGCATGTGAACCAGGCTTCTGGAATTCATCGATCGACGTTGCCGTCGAGTTGATTCCATTCTTTTGTGTATACTTTGATTCTGTCAAACTTTTTTGGATACTCTTGGCCATATGCTCAAACATCTTCGTGTCTGACTGCATATTCTCGAATCTGACAACGACAACATAAACAGGCTCCAATGACTTGTCGGACATTTGCTTTTTCAGTGTTTCGTGTAGTCTTCCGCTGATCATGCTATCACCGCTATCAATACGATTGTGATCTCGAACCAAAGCTCCATTGATGAGCACGATCTGTTCGGTGATGTTAGATGTCCCCAAAAGGTCGACATAGCCAGAAATGCTGTATTTCCCAGTCTTTACATTAATTTGTGTCAGATTGGCATCCTTTTCCGGTGTGCAATAGAGTGTTTCGAATCTGTCGTTGAAATCTTGATTCTGTGAAAGTGCTATGTCAGGAAACCTAGCAATAGAACTCTGCTCTTTATCTCATGTGACTTACTGCTTCGAAATTAAATACTCTCATTACCTGATCGGAGAAATTTTCTTGGATGTAGCATGCGATCCGAATATGAGGACACAACAAAGACAGTGCTTTGACTGTATTCTTGACCTTTCTTACCTCTGCCATACAATTTGCTCTGTTGTGCAATGATGTGCGTCTCACAGGGATCTGATCGTGTTTCAGTAATAAAGGATATCCGATTCTACTCTCTATACTCACATTTTCGAAGAAGCATCGAAGACAAATGGAATTGTTTCCTTCCTTTGATTTTTGCCGATCAACACTGGTTCCCTGTTGACAAAAGTGTCAGAACCATCATTCTGCGAAACAAGCGGACGCTACATACCTTTCGTACTCTTCTCTTCCCGCATGTATCCGTGCAAAGAGTGCCCAAAAACGACAAATTCTGAATTGAATCGTCATCAGCGGATCGATCACTCTTTCCATCTTCGCGGCATTCAATCTGCCAAATAGGAGCAAAGCTGATTCGAAGTTCGATGTATGATTTAGGTGAATTCTTGATCGCATTTTGCACGAATGCTTGTGCGATTGATGCCAAATCTGGATACAGAACACTGGCGGTGAGCGTGTTGCTCGTTCGTTCGTCCAGAGGTTCGATTGAAGTAGTCATCATTGTTAATTCGATGCTGACCAGGAGGTTAAGAGCAAGGATTCATGCATTCACTCGAGGATGTGAATTACGTCTGGCCCGCCTTTCCTCATGCAGCGCATACACACATACACACACACAAGATTGTTATCTGTCAAAATGGATTGAATATCAAGAATGTACATAATGCTATAATTTTGCTTTTTACAACAAATCAATCTTCCATCTCATCGTCCAAAGCTTCTTTCGCTTTCCTTCCTGCTTCGGCAACAATGTCTGCTGGAACGTATTGATGTCTATTTTTTGATTCAGGACAAATCCATGAAAGTTCCAGCTCGAAGTCTTTATCTTTTGCATCATCGTGACATTTATAAATAATATTTGCAGCATGTTGAACTGCTTCTTTTACCGTCAAACCATCTTTTCCTAAATCCAACTTTTCAATCTCAGTCTTGGCAAGTTGACGTCCTTTTCCGATCGCACAGCCATTGTATCCCCAGTATACACCACTTGGCTCGATCATATACAATTGTGGTCCATCTTCATCTACACCGCCCAAAACGCTGCTGATACCGAATGGTCGAACGGAAGAATATAGAGTGTAGGCTTGTACGTATAGAGCCAAGCGTTCGGTGAGTGCTTTGATGGGAGAAGGGTATCTGTATGTATCGCGGAAGTTAATAGCTTCATCTCTTGCTCTACCAGCCAAATGTTTGCCGTCTGCAATTAATCCTGCACTTGCGATACCAGCATGATAATCTACTGTAAAGATTCTCTTATTCGATCCGGGAACCAATAGCTTCGTCTGCACTAGTTTCTCAACGGCCAACAAGATTCCATCTTTGCATTTCAGTCCAATAACTGTTCCAGCATTCTCTGTTGCCTTTTGTGCGTATTCAATCTGAAGGAGGGGAGACTGTTCAGTAAGTGTACTTTTTGCAACATCGCATTCGTCTACATACCTGGAAGATTCTTCCGTCAGGAGAATAAGTCGAAGCTGAAAGATCGTAACCTGTACCTTGCGATGCCATCTTGTCAATTCACTCGTTGATGAAAGTCACAATGATGGTGTTAAATTGCAATCATTTCATCTTCGCTGACGAGTCCTTCTCGAAACGCTCGGTCCACTTTTGGGTTGTAGAGCCTGAGAGCGCGTTTTCTCAAGCAATGCAACGTAAGGATTCGCGTCCTCTAAGCTGAAGAGTTGTTGATCTCCTGATTATATAATCCTAGGAGTTATCCACACACACTAAAGTTGGCGTCTGTTGCTCTTGCGCCCGCAACGTGGAGATACACAGCCGTGGATGAAATGAAGTTTGAAAGGAATGAATGCTCCTCATCATCCAACTAGATACTGCGCCATCACATCAAATCCCATAAAAGAAGATGTCTTCATCATCACCTGAAGATTTACTAAAATCTGCCGAAAAGAGAGCAGCCTCTTCGGGAGGATGGTTTTCCTCCGGTTCGGCAAAATTAGAAGAAGCAGCTGAATTGTTCAAAGCGGCAGGGAATAAATTCAGATTAGCATCAAGATTTGATGAAGCTGGTCAAGCATTCATGCGTGCAGCCGAAACTGAAATCAAAGCAGGTGAAACGGACTATGCTGCAAATACATACTTTGAAGCTTATAAGAGCTTCAAGATGGCCAGACCTGAACGTGAGTATTGAATGTGCTGAATTGATGAGATCTTGTACCAGATATTCACACTCCGACCCTTCTATCCTCCTTTTGACGTAGTGGCCGTCGTGGCATTGACACGCTGTAAGGATATACTGGTAGAAAAGGGAAGGTTTAGACAGGCAGCAGATCGTCAAAAGAACATTGCTGAATTATACCGAAACGAGGCCAACGATCCATCAAAAGCTTTGGAGTCATACGAACAAGCAGGTCAATGGTACATTCAAGAAAATGCAAACGCAACAGCTTCAGGCTGTTTCAGAGAAGCAGCAACGATTGCAACAGAAATTAGCGATTATAAACGTGCATTGGAGAAGTGGGAACAAGTGGCTCAAATGAGCTTAGAGAGTAATTTGACAAGGTATAGCGTAAAGGATTACTATTTAAACGCAGGATTGTGTTATCTTGCTCTACCTGATTATGTTGCTTGTGGAAATGCTATGGGTTTTTATGCACAACAAGATGCATCTTTTCCTACCACTATGGAAGGTCAATTCTTACACAACATCCTACAAGCATGCGAAGCAGGTGATGTCCCTGGCTTTGATGAATTGGTAGCCAATTTTGATCGAACGAAGCGAATCGTGGGATGGCAAGCAAGTCTTTTACGCAACGTTCGCAAAGGAATGCAAGAAGAACCTGATCTGGCGTAAAAGAGATTGGAATAGTATAAACATTTTGTTTTGTATTTTTTCTTCTTCTACTTGTACATCAACATTATCCCAATTCAATCATTGCAAAAATTTCTTTACAGCTTCACTAATCAAACCACCGGGTGCACGAGCTTTATCAACTTGACCGCCAACACGTTTCATCACTTCTCCCATCAATTTTTTTCCATCAATTCCTGCTTTTTTAGCTTCTTCGATTGCACTTTTGACAACATTTTCCAATTCTTCTTTTGAAATTTGTTCAGGTAAAAATTTTCTTATAAGATCAGCTTCTTTATCTTCTTTCTCGGCTAAATCTTCTCTTGACGGATTAGCAGCACGAAATTGTTTTGCCGATTCTTGTCTTTTTGCTAATGCTTTTTGAATGATTGAAATCATGCTTGATGCAATCTTTCCGCCATTTGTTTGTTGTGATTTTTGTGCATATTGTTGTTCTGATAAAAGCGATCTAAATACGGTTGATGCGAAACTATCTTTTGATCTCATAGCATTCTTTAAATCATCTTTGATTCGTTTCATTAAATCATCTTCGGATTCTTTCAAGATTCGTGTTGCATGTAGATTTCTTGATTGCAAGAACAGATTCGTGCTTGAACATTTTGCTGTTTGTCCACCTACACGAAGTACTGTTAAGCTGCGATTAGACATCATCTCGTTGCTATTGTTAGTATAGTGGAGATCAAGCCTTGTATGATGATTACGATACTTTTATGCTCAATGCGGGATTCGGTGAGAGGGGTGCGTGCATTTGATTAATGACTTTTTACACGTGCTTTTGACTTAGAGAGATTTTTTGGATAATTTTGGATTTAATTTGCATTTTAGTGAAACTTCTTAATTTGTTTAAACATTCTTCTTGGTGATCCTCTTAACATCATCAAAATGGCATCCTCATCGACAGGACCATCAGGTACAATGGTGGAAAGTACACCTATACGTCAAGTACCGATCAAATTGCGTACGTCTCAAAGTACGTTAAGCATTCCTGATGTGCCATACTTAGTGCCTACAACATGGCGTAGAACACAACTTTCAACATTGGTCAACAGGCTGTTACAACAGGGTGTCAATGATGAAGACACTGCAGCAGCAACAAAGAGTATCCCATTCGATTTCATTATTGATGGTCAATTATTAAGAGTATCTTTAGATCAATACCTACAAAGTAAAGAATTAACGGAAGAAAGTACATTGGAAATCGAATATGTTCGAAGTACTCTACCGCCCACTTTCACAGCCGCTTTCGAACATGATGATTGGATCGGTGGCATTGATGCATCAAGAAAAGGATACTTCTTAACTTCTTCATACGATGGAACATTACGTGTTTATGGATCTTCGGCTACAGAAAAACCAATCAATACATTCAGACCAACGGAAACTGCTTCTTTAACAAACGTATGTTGGCTAAACGATTCGCCTTCTTCTTCTCGATTGGCTGTTGCAGGTATGGATGGAGCTTTACGCATTTGCAATCTACCCACTGCAGAAGCTGGAGAGGAGGTTTTACCTGCTTCTCTTGAATCACTCTCGTATACAAATGCATTCGATACGACCATGCCTTTATCTTCCGTTTCAGTCAATAGCATCGGCGATACTTTGGCAACAGCTGGTTGGGATGGATGTGTAGCAATTTGGGACGCAGCACAATCGGGTGATGTTGACGGGGACGATGACCGGACATCAAAGCGCAGAAAAGGCGTAAAGGGTAGCTCTGTTGCGGGCAAGGTACCATCAAAGAAGCCACTTTCGCTGCTGTGGCATTCAACACCAGTTTCCGGATTAGAAAGGATGCCAAACACAAATGCAAGATTGGCAAATGCGGTTTGGAACGAAAAGCGATCTGTAATTTCTGCTGGTTGGGATGGTGCAGTTAGAGGATGGGATATAAGTACAGCAAGTTGCACGTCCACTAAAACATCGGATAAAGTAATCCTTGCACTTGATGCAATGTCAGGACAAGATCTTGCCGTTACAGGACAAATGGATCGTACGGCCGCTTTGTGGGATTTACGATCACAAACGACAAATATTTCCTTATCTTTTGCTCATTCTGCACCTGTTGGATCCGTTCGTGCTCATCCTACGTCCTCCTTGCTGTTTGTTTCTGGATCGTATGATGGTTTGGTACGATTGTGGGACACACGTTCTCCTAGGGCTCCTCTATTTTCTCTTGTGAGACCTAGTGGCGATATGCAGGATGCCGAACAAAAGAAGAAGATTTTGGCTTTAGATTGGGATCCAACCGGTCAAACAGTTGTTGCTGGAGGAGAAGATTGTAGATTGACAGTTCATCATGGTCATGGCATTGGCCGGGAAGATTCTGCTTAGATCAATCACGTAAAAGTGAACAGCTATTGAGAACTTTCTTTAATGCCTGTATTATAGAGTAGCAATAGAATATATCAGTATTTCAAGAATGTGTGTGTGTTCATTAGCATCTCCTCCACTTACCGATGGACGAGTATTCGGTGCGATGGCCAAGACAGTCGGTATATTCTCTGGCTGTTCGATCCAAAGATGGTGTTCCGGGAATCCCTGCGATTGATCTGCATTCTGTTTCGCATTTGTAAGCTTTTGACTTAATTCTTCCAAAGTCATCCCTTTGCCCGTTTTTAAAACTACTTTACGCATATTTGGTAAATTTTCTTCTGACAGATATGCTTGTGTGTTTGGATGTGCGTATGTTTTGGCTATAATCGCACTTGTTGCATGTCCTGCTTGTGCCATCATTGGTCCCATTGACCAACCTGGTTGCTTCTCGAACAGTGTTGCATCGACGATTAATTGCATAATCAAAGGCGTGGCGGCCTGAGACTGGGTTGGAGTTTCTGCTGCTTGTTGTGTAGACATCGTTGTTGATGTGAAAGTGCGATAGGGTATATTTGAACACTTTATAGATTGCCTGACAGACGAAAAGAGAAGCTTTGGCTGCGTTCTTAAATGTAACATACGATTTGCCTTTTTCCTATCTTGCCGAGGAGATGAAGAAGAAGAAAGTGTTGGTTATGACGCGCTTAAGATAATAAACCCGTGCCTAAACTTCGGAACCGGATCCGGATCACACAACACAACTCAAGAAGATGAAGCAATAATATAAATTGAAGATCCTAGCAAGGACAATGCAATATGTTTTGGGGGAAGCAAGAGAAAAAGAAGTAATTACTTGAAAGTGGGAAATACAATGATTGTTGTGCTGAATGATGATAGAAAAGAAAAGCAGAGCAAAGCAAAAAAAAAATGTGCACAAATCATGCATCAGGATTATGCAAATGCAAACCATGACGTTGATTCTCGTTCAAAACAGTTCCATTATCATCTTCAAATTGAGGCGAAGAAAGGAAGAAGTTATTATCGGATAACATTTGTGCTGTTCCTTGCGAAAATCTATGTTCGTTCATCGCGCCTGATAATGGACGACCCTCGTTTGGAGGAGGAGAGGCACTTCCAACTGGGCTACCATAACGTGATAACCCATGTCCTGTTGGTGGAGGTGAACCACCAGAATGATGAGAAGCAGCAGCGGCGGCGGCTGCTGCCATTGCTTGTTCTTGAGCTTGTTGTCTTGCACGTTCTTCACGTACTTCAGGTGCGTCTAAATGACTATAATCGGGAGCAGAAGAATGAGCACCGTTTGAAAACGAAGTCATTGGTCCCATGTGCCATTGTTGTGATTGTTGTGCGTAATGTTGATTATCCGATGTTGGTGATCCAAAAGAAGGTGCAGAATTAGGATAAGCATTACCCATATCCCGCATTTCATCTTCTCCATGATTATAAGACCCATAATCACCGTTATAGCCTTGATGATAACTACCTTCGTCGTCAACGTTTGGTAATGTGCCACCGTTATAACCTTGACCTTTTCTTCGGCCATTAGTTCCCATCGTTCCACCAACACCTGCTGCTCCGGCTGTGGGATCGAACGTTGGCCAATCGACATCCAAGTCATTCTTCGTATCAGGACGACGACCGAAGCACAACAACCATCCGTGACCTGTACGTGATCTTCTTCTGCGCCAAACAATGATTCCTAAAACCAATAAAGTCAATAATGCTAAACCACCAACAACACCTCCAACAACGCCTCCGATCAAGCCACCATTAGTAGAACTTCCACTGCTTGTTGGTCTCGAGGTTTCTGCACCAACAGAAGCAGTTGAATAGACCACATCGGGCGCATTGGTTACAACTGTAACAGAAGTCACAACTCCATTACTTGTAGTTTGTTGTACAACAGTTGACGAACGTGAAGATGTAAAGCTTGTCACTTGTTCTCTCGTAGAAGAAGGGGAGGATGTTGAACTTTGTTGACTTGTTGTTGAACTTGATTGTCCATTACTGGTAGAACCACCACCACCGTTAGCCGTTGAACCACCGCCATTGCTACTGCTGCCACCATTACTGCTTCCACTGCCATTATCCGATGAACCTCCTCCTGTACTGCCACCACCGCTCGATCCACCGCTCGATCCACCGCCACTACTACCACCACTTCCACTTCCTCCACTGTTTGCTGTAGTCGAATCTCCTCCGAATATAGAATCTAAAAGTTGTCTTCTTTCAGCAACGGCTTCTATGATTTCCCTTGGCACGATTGGCCTTGGAGTTGGTTGAGCCAATGGCATTTTTTTTGATGAATTGTATGAGAATAGGTAACCCGAGAGATGGTGGAGAGGGACAATTGTGACAAAGAACGAATCAATTTACTTTCAATTTCAAACAGCGCATCCGACTTCTGCACACACACATACAACGATGCAATATGATGTACTCTTGTATCCCAATCATGCATACGATTAATACAATGAAAAGACAATTGTAAAATTTCAATTTTGTATTTCCTACTTGACGCTAATCAAATTCAAATTTAGCAACTCTCTTGCTCATTGTGTACCTTTTGCCTTCTTGGCATGTGAGAAGTATATTCACAGGTGAACCCTATTTCGTTTGTTTCCCGCCCTCTCTTCTGTTTCCCGCTTTCTTGAGCTCGGCGTAAGGCCGGTGTCCAGCTAAAAATACATTATATAGTCATGCCACGGAATTGCGAAGTCGCGTACTAACAGCACAGCCTACGCCAACAAATTAAATCGAATTGCATTTTTGTCTTTGAAGCATTTTAGATAAATCTATGTTGTATACCACTCATCACTCGTTTTGCTTTATTGCCCCTCGTGGGCATATATTAAACTTGAAACGATACAGAGAAGATTAGCATTGCCCCTGCATAAGGATGACAATTTTGATCGAAAAGGTTGTGACTACGGTCACAAATTATGTTTTTTGCAAAAATGATTTACACATCATATCATTCAAGAGAGAAGCAGAGTCATAAACATAATAAAGCAAAGAAGAAAAGAAGAGAAAATTATGCTAAAAGGGTATTTGGGTTTACATGGACATCGACCGTAGTCTACTTCCACTTGATAATTGTGAGGGTGTTCCTCCATTGTTTGCCTGCGCTTGACCTCTCTCTGCAGCAACAATCTTTGATTCTGTTAATTGTGCTTTTGGATCGAATGATTTGGGTGATTTGAACGTATATCCAACAAAGGCCAACTGTTTACGCATCTCCAAAAGATGTTGCCCGTGTGCCTTATCGCGCAACATCGGATCCCGAGCTTGTTCAACCGGCGCAGGCTGTCCATTCTTTGCCGCTTCCGCTGCTCCCGGTGCAGGCAAAGGTTCATCATCTATATCATCTTCAAAGTGTTTCGTATCGGCAGGATGACTTAAAGCAGGCACAAAAGGCGCTTTTGATTGATGTAAATTTGCCCAATCAATTCCACGGAACCATGGATGTGCCATCAATTCTTCCACTCCATCAACCAATCCTGCCTTTTCCGGATTGCCACCCGCTGCAAATCCACTTCTTTGTTGTCTGCTACCTTGTAAAAGTGAATTTGGTCTGCTCACACTTGCCGTCGCTTGACTTCCTAATCGATCATCACGTTCACAGATCAACTTGGAGATAAAGTCTTGTGCATCCCTTGAAACTTTTGGCTTTGGTGGGAATCGTAGCGTTTGTCGCCAATTGAGAATCTTTTGTCGTGTTAGATGTCGAGATTTACTCACAAATGGAGGGTATCCGTACAACATCTCAAACACAATCACTCCCAAAGACCACCAATCGCAGGATTGATCATATCCCAATCCACGCAACACTTCCGGAGCCATATAATTATTCGTTCCAACGACAGAATAAGCGATCTTTTTCCTGTTCTTCTCTCGCCATGTTAAAACATGCGTCAAAGGTGTTCCATCATCATGTCGATCGCTCATCACATCTTTCAATTCTTTATCCGTCAATGTGCCATCCGCCTTTCCTCGCGTTCCTGCTCCTCCTCTTCCTGGATTCATTCCTGCGCGAGCCGTACCCGAATCTTCCAAATCGATTCCATGTTTCTTGAGCATATTCTTGCGTTGTTGATCATAATATGCACCATCGTGTGCCCAATGGAAACTTTGACAAAGTCCGAAATCGGCCAATTTGACATGACCTTGAGAAGTAAAGAGGAAGTTATCGGGTTTGATATCGCGATGGATATATCCCAATCGATGTGCTTCATGAACGGCCAAGATCATTTCTGCCACGTAGAAACGGGCAAAATCTTCGGCAAAGATGTCCTTCTCGATCAGAAGATTCAACAGATCTCCACCACCCATAAACTCCATTATCAAGTACAAATGATCCACATCTTGGAAGCTATACACCAACTTGACGATCCATTTTGCATTTTGACTTGCACTTGCACTCGTCATCAGATCACGTTCTGCACGTACATGTCCTTCTTGTCCTTTTCGCAGCATGTCTGCCTTGCGTAATTGTTTCATTGCATACAGTCCACCCGTCTGACGTTCTTGCACCAATGCCACCACACCGAAAGCACCATGACCAATAGTCTTTAAACGTGAGAAACTGTTCACGTTCACACGAGCACGAATATCACGAAGATACTCCGTTTCATTAGCAGCCCAAGCGTTCCTGATCGCTTCCTTGGAAGAATCAGGAATACGCAGCAATGCCAATTCAGCTTCTAATCCTGCTTTGCGTGTTTCTCGAGCTTGTGGCTTTTTCAAAATACCATAATACAAATTTTCAAAATAAATCTTTGCTGCAACGGATTTTTCAACTGTCGTCAAACTTGGTCTCATAGCCGCTCCTGCATGATTAACCAAAACATCAGACATTGCTTCTCCTGCTAAATTTCGCGTGGATGCGTTGTGGTTGTTGTTGTTTGTCATCGCTAAACTATCACGAACGACCATCGAAACAGGTCTATCGAACAAAGCATCAATCGCACCTCCGCCGCCCGGTAATCCATCGATTGCCTTACTTGACCTTCTTTCATCGATCGGTTGAACGGTACGTGGATGTTCGACAATCGCATTGTTCACTGCAACAGGCTGTGGTTGGAAATGCAAATAATCCGGAACATCTTGTGTTTTTGCAAGATTTACAGGTGAACTTACAAGCATCGTTCCTTGCGTGTTTGTTCTTGGCATCATTCCAGGTCTTGCGATAGGCGATTGTGCCATATGAGGTGGGGAAGGAGATTTGTGAGGAGGTGTCATTGGAGCAACAGGCTGGCCATTGTGTTGGACTTCCTCCTCAATCTGTTCAAAAGCAGCACCAGCGCCGCCCACACCAGGTGAAGGTCTTTGAGTTTGTGTAGAATTACCAGAAAGCGTACTATGACCAACAGTAGCCGTAGTTGCGGTAGCAAAAGTCAAGGCACTTGGAGTACCATTAACGATATGAAGTTGTTTTGGATTATCTCTAAACGCACTTTCTTGATGAAGAGCAGCTTGAATTTGTGCGATTGCTTCTGCTTGATTTCTTGCTGCTTGAACGCGCATTGCTTCTTTACAACGTTCAATCCATGCTGGATCGGCAATCTTGCCAACATTATCCCTTCCCCATCTACGTAGGATTTCTTCTGCTTGTTCTGCATCACTAGCATGGGCTGCATGAACGAAACTGTCAATTCGTGGTGCTCCAACCATATCTATACTGATTCGCTTCTTTGCTGCTTTTGGACCTAGAGCAGCAGCACCAGCATTGGGGAAAGGACTAGGCATTGGATTGTATGTGGCATTTACTGGAACAGACATCCTGTTCGTTCGTGTAGTTGGCATCAAAGGAGGCATTTGCATCGAATTTCTCGAAGTGATATTTTGAAGAGGAGGAGCAGGAGAGCTAAAGAAAGGATCTTCTTTACCTCCACTGTTCAAGCCGATACGAGGACCGTTTGGATTGGAATCTCTACGGAATCGACCAGTTGCTTTGCTAAATGTAGCTTTGAATCCATTTTGACCTGCAGGTCTACTGGCAGGATTATTGACGAGTGAAAGGATATCAAAGAATCCTTTATGCATAAATGCGCTTCCTTTACCAACTGCTCCCGTCCTGCGTGCTTCTTCATCATCCAACGCGAATGGTTGATATCCATTAGCTGGACTATGAAGTCTACTGGGCGAAGAATTAAGATGATAAGGACGTCCTTTGAATCCACCTTCGCCATTAGACGACATTGGAGTCGTTCTGCCCGTTTCAGCCATAGAATGCAGCGTTGTAGGAGAAATTGGTCTTGTGGTGGAAGAAGAATCATTCAAAGGTCTCATTCCACTTTGTCCAACCGAATGAGCAAATCGTCTTGGTGGTGGCGGCTGTTGTGATTGCGTTAATTGCTTTTGCGGAGAAGCAGGATAATCAATTGCGGTACCGGGAAAAGGATATTGTGCTCCTCCTTGTTGATGTTGAGCTACAGAAGTGGATGCTGTCCAACGTGAAGAAGGACTCAAAGGAGGTTGAGGTTGTACGCCATTTGGGCTACCATAAGATGGTCTCATTATATAGGATGGACGCATACGTTCTTCATGCTCATACCATGCTGCTTCACGTTCAGCATATGAGCTCGTCATTCCAGGTGGCTGAGGAAGAGGTCTTCCACTGGATCTTGGCATGGCCATCGTTGTCATTATGGCCTTCAAGGGGATTTAGAGACTTAATTATACTTTGATGATCACCTTTATGATGGAAGGATGATAAGAAAACAAGAGACTGACCTGATTGTTATTACATCATAATAAAGGTATACATTCACACTACATCAAGAGCTTTTGCTTGTATATACATAGGAGTCTTTTATGCTCGTGCATGGTGGAATATCCGCTATACTCGCATCGGCTGATACAGCAGCTGTACATCCAGCTCTTGTTTATGTATGTATAGCATGTTTGTTGGGTTCAGACCATGATCAGGCCCAGTCTTGAGAAGAGCACGATCCCATACCATTTTAAAATTGTTTTAAGAAAAGTGTTACTTTTTGCTTTTTAAACTTTCTTAGTGAAAATACGCACGTTTGATGCATATTCGCTCTCACTTTTAGAATAAAAATACCCCTGAGTGAAATAATATATTATACCCCGCGACTTTTTAGTGATGACTGCTAAAGCGCTGTCATGCAAACCTTCATTCACTTTAGCGCACAGAAAGAAGAGTTCTCGGTCTCCATCTTATTGAAGCACACTCACTCACTCAGGGGCTTCAAGGCAATCGGCTTTTCAATCCACTTCATACCGGCTTGTATGCTTGTATATGATGAATATATTGCTAAAGGTATATACAGTATACATACAAAATCATTAAAATTGCATAGAATTATCCAAAAGTGCTTTATCGCTCGTTTTAGCTTTACTTCCCGCTCCGGCTGCCCATGCTCTTCCTGCTTTTCCGGAAGCGGCTTTTTTGCCATGATGTTTTGCATCTTGTCGTGCTCGCCTTTGCTTTTCGGCTGCAATTCGAATTTCCATTGGATCTCTTTGATCTTCTTCATCTTCTCCTTTTAATTTTCTTGCAACAACAGGCATTCCTCCACCTCTTCTTCGGCGTGATTGTCGGGCTAATCCTCGTCCGGTAGGCTCAACCATCGAAGGCGGTAATAGTGTTCCACCTTGTAGGCGAGAGTTGATGTCCTCATCGGATACTTCTGCTTCTTTCTCTTCTTCTTGCTCATCTTCCTCCTCGCCTTCTTCTTCTGACCCTTCCTCTTCATCTTCGTCCTCCTCTGTTTCATCTCGTAGGCGAAGGGCTGTCATGTATTGATCAAGTGGAGTTTCTTCCTTTTCTAAACTGCCGAGTCCACTTGCTTGTGCCTGTACATCAAGCTCTAAGCCCAAAGGTTTCTCATCTTCCGGCAATTCATCGGCACTCAATCCCGTAACCTGCTCTGCCCTTCTGGCACGACGACGGGCACGAATCTCACGTTGTTTCTGTCGATCTTCAGGAACGATATCCCTGAACTTTGGTACTCGATCACTTTGAAATCTAAATCGCTTTCTGAAGAATTGTTTCACTCCTTCCACGTCTCTGTCAAAGTAATACTCTGCATTTGCATGTTCGACACTGATCATTTGTGGGAAATCAATCAGGATTGGTTCGATTGATGATCCATCTTTTAGTGTCACTCGTAGTGCTTCATTCGTGCCTTCTTGATCAAATTCTTCGGCTTCTTCTTCTTCTTCTTCGCCTTCAGAGCTGCCATCCGACTCGCTCTCTTCCTCCTCTTCGCTGGCTTGCTCTCTCTTATCCTGCTCCACAAGATTAGGGTCGAAGTATATCCGATCGAAACCATTGCATTTCTCGATTCGCTCTCCAGGCTTGAGTTTGTATTCCCCATCATCCTCTGGCGATTCCGCTAGTGAGGCTTTTGCTCTTGACCAAATGCTGTTCTCATCCTCTTCCAATTCCTCCTCTTCATCTCCTTCTTGTTTTGCTTCGCGTACCATAATATTGAACTCATTAAAATCACAATGAATCAAACCAGCCCGTGCTAAACGAACGATGATAGCGATCAAACTTGCAAAGAGTGATTCAACTTGTTCGATTGGAAGTTCAACGATTTGTCGTAAAGGGTATCCATTAATACGTGACATCAAAATCGAATGTCTTGATTGATAAATCGGTTCAGGAACCGGAAACCCGTTCTTATGAAGGATTTGCATAAATTGCCATTCTTTCTTGGCTGCCAATCGACTTAAATACATCCAATTCGGTGCCGATTTACGATTTCCCAAATAATCACGTTTTTCTTTGATTTTTCTGAATGATATCCGTCCTAGTCGATGTACTTTCAAAACTGCTGGTATAGGAACATCTTCTGCTGTTGCTCCAGGTCTATGGGCCATATAAACATCACTTTCTTTTCCTACTCCCACTCGAGTACCAACGCCCAACAAAGCATCCTTTTCTCGCATTGCTCGAATCGCAAGCCAGTCATACCCTCCGTATGTCAGCCTCCAACCATCATATTTGATATTCCGTTCACGTGCGATCAACCCTCTTCTTGACAGTTCAGACATGATCTTGTTCAGACCTGCATGATGCAATCCACTTGTGGATGCGATCAAAGTCGAAGGAACGACTTCATGCGATAAAGATCCCGTTTCCGTAGCTTTGAGAACCTTGAATTCTTCACTACTTAAATAACGTAAATCTGTCGCATCTAAACGCATCTTTGGCAAAGCCTGTCTTGATGATGTTCAAGATCAAGCAATGGTCATCACAAGAAAAAAAGCTTCTCACAAAATTTTTAGACAATATTAAAGCTTAACGCCCTGCATAACGCGTACCCCGAAAGCCGCAACTGTGATCGCACTTTCTGACTCTGAGGAAGACCAAGGCGATCGTAGAGCGCGTTCTCCTTCTAACGAGAATTTTTCCGATCGTGACGAAGAAATGATGGCAGGAGCCGGACATCACGATGATGACGAGGAAAGCGAAGGGGGAACAGAAAACTCTTATTCGGAGGAAGAAGGCACTTATGCGAGCAATTCGGATGATGGAGCTTCACAAGATTTTGACGAAGGATTCGACGATGGAGACCC
>NW_020289960.1:0-15372 GCF_003144205.1 Meira miltonrushii
GATTTGTCTGACAGGTCGTATGATCTTCGAAATGACATGTATCACCAAATGATTTCATTCAATGTATGCGTATCGAGTGATACTAAATAATCATTTTTACCCTTCCAATGGGAGAAATAGCGAGGGCTATGATTTCAAGTTTCAATGGATAGGGCGATCAAGTGGATGAATCTTAGTGAATAGCCATGTCAGGTTCAATGGATAGGGCGGATTACACTTCATGCCATGCCTCGTCCAATGTAACTTTATTATTCATATCATCGTCAACGACGTTCAAGTCGAACAGTTGGTCTACGTATCAGTCGTGATTCATGAATGGTGAAAATGATATACCTGCTTCAGACAGGTTTTTCTTCACGGTACGAAGTACTACTGACAGACACGAATGCAGTTCGATATAGCCCTAATCTTACAAGCCTTTGTTTAATGAAACGCGTTGTAATGAACGCGACCGCGTTAAAATTGATTGATCATCATTGCTGTGAGCATTTCAAAGCTGTGATAGCATTCAATTTTGCCAATCTATCTTGTTACAATCGTTTTAATCTTTCCGAGCTTCGATTGTTAAACTTATCAAGTTGGTAAATGATTCCCACACATACAAGCTCTTTTTACTCGGTTGCTTGTTAAACCGAATTCTGATTGGACGGCTACCGCGGCACTTGATCAGTCAAATTTGCGGATTCCGTTACCGAGTGAAATTGATGCACGTAATAAGGCTTAGACAGCACAGCATCGGCAATACAGCAGTGTATTGTAGAAACAGCACGGTTTAGAGCCTAGAGTAAAACACACCCATTCTGGCGGCGAAGGCCTTTTGGGCACTAGACTAGTGCCTTCCTTTTTTAATCTTTAATGCAGATACGTGGGGCAAATTTGCATGAGGTTTTGGGTGGGGTATGGTAGGATAAAGAGCGCTTTGCCGCATAGGTAATTGGAATGGCTTCATATCATTGTGTTTTTAGGCACAAATTGACGATCCGATCAAACGTGAACACACAACTAAGGCACAATCTCAGTCTTCGTTAGCTTTTGGATCAAAAACTCCGCATCATTCATTTTTACCGCACCAGCACGGCGATCCAACTCTTTTTTTTCAAGCCAGAGTCTGATGATCTTCGTCATTCTCTTTCTCATGCCTTGCATCAGCTTTCACAGGAACAGCTTTTCTTCAAATATACGCCGAAGCATTGCATCTCAATCGTGGTGCTGCTGATCATTTTTGCATTCCCGCATCCATAAGCAAAAGTGAACAAAGGAATCATAGAAATTCACTCTTGTTTCTTTTCTTCCATCTCAACTAAAACGCGATCATGGCTGCTGGTGATGTGGCAGTTGCCCATTCAGGTGACACTCTCTCACGCAAACAAAGCACTCCTTCTCGTCGTTCAATCATTTCTAGAATCGGTAGCAAAGGTGGTGAATTACAAGCTCCCGTCAGTAATACAGATGCTGTCTTACGTTCACGTACCGCAAGTACATCCGATTCCGGTTCAGTAAGCAAACGTGGAAGTAAAGCAAACGGATCGATCAAAAAGCAAGGTAGTATCAATAGCAACGAAAAACCTCCTTCTTTGGGAGTAAGTAACGGAGATGCTCCAAATTATCTACCTGTTCCCAACGGCGATTCAAATGGCGGCTTGACACCGCCTCGTAAAGATTCCGATAATCGCAGTAATGCTTCTCGTCGTTCGGCACGTAATGTGATCTCTGGCATCATTTCCCGTTCAAGAAGTCGTCAAAGTAGCGTAGAGCCAGAAAATGATACAAATACTTCTCGCAGAACATCTTTCTCCAATAGCGCAGCTCGCAGGATGAGCGTTCGTTTGCCTGGTATGAAGAGCAAATCTGCTACCCCTAATCGTACGGCAACAACAGAAAGTGACGATTTCTCAACCGAAAAAGAAGAAAAGGATAATTTGCCTCCTCCAGTTCCCGCTGTACCGGTAGAGCATAGTAGACCTGCGGTTCTCAGTAATGGAGATGGTAGAACAGCTTCCTCAGGCCTAATCAGAGATTCCTCTATTCCTCAACATCCTCATCAAAAGGCTGAGCAAAACGGCCAAAATGGTCAAAAAGAAGAAGAAGGAGAGTCAAAAGGTGTTTTGGGCGGCGCAGTTGCAGCAATCACTGGTGCAGGAGCCGCAGCTGGAGGAGCAGCCGCAGCTATTGCAAGCAAAGTGACAGGAAACGGACAAAATCATGAAGATGATGATGATTATTCGAGCGAAGACGAATTTCACGATGCAGATTTGGGTGATATTCAAGAACACGATGAAGAAGAAGATCATTCTACCGAACATCATCAACAACAAGAACGACCTTCTGCCGCTCAACGTGAAGCCAGCCACCAAAGTCACGCTTCCCACCATCGTCATCGTGGCTTGAGTGAAGGTGAAGGTGTTGCTCTAGGCGGAGCAGGCGCAGGTGCAGCCGTAGCAGCAGCAAGTTCAAGATCAAAAGACTCTTCTTATGGAGCCAAACGATCAAGCTCACCCGATCAAACCATATCCAGCAATCGTGCTTCCAGTATTCGAAGCAACTCTTCTCGTACACCCTCTCAATTACGTGGAACTTCAGGTGCCAAACGCCGATCTGGAAGTATGCCAACGGGCAACGACTCTCAAACTCCAACAGATGCAAAAGCACGCAACGAAACACCATTCTACGTTCGTGAAAAGTCTGCTCGTGTACGTAAATTGACGTATGACGATGTAGTGATGACGGAAGAAGAAATGTTTGCAGATATCAAAGAGGCACGTAAAGCACTTAATCTCTTCTTGAACTCACGCATGCTGGAAGCCGAAGAAATGATCGCCAAGTATGCTGATCAAAAGCTGTATTACGCTTTGGGAGATGCTTTGATTGCTGTTATCAAAGGTTTCATGACTTTTGAACCTGAAGATTTGGCAAAAGCTATCTCTTACTGCAAAGATGCATTGCATATGGCTACACTCTTGCGTAAGCAAACCAATTCGGTCTCAAACTTTGGTCGTTTCGTTCGCGGTACCGGACATGGACCAAGTACGATGGCCAACATGAGCATCGTTCAACGTCATGCCGAACTAATCTATGCCGAGAGTCTCTTGCTGAAAGCCGTTATGGGTATTTTGTATTCGGGAGACTTTTTCGGCTTTGTTGCAGAAGCTTTGAATATGCGAAATGCATATGGTATCTATCGTTCTTTGTCCAAGTACGTCGAATGGGCTGATGAACGTGCAAGTGGATCTCGTGATGAGACCATCGATGAAGATTTCCGATCCGGTGTTTATTTGGGCAATGGATTGATCAGTATGATCTTGGGTCTTTTGCCCGGCAAAGTTTTGAAGATTATGGAAGTGTTTGGTTACACTGGTGATACGAAATGGGCCCTCAAGACATTGGCTCGTGCTGGTGAATGGACTCATAAGTCTGACAAGCCAGGAATGCCAGTCGAAAAAGAAGGTATTCGCAGACAAGTATGTGATATGGGTATTTTGCTCTACCATTTGGTCATTTCGACTTTCATTCCCGTCACTGGTGTCGATATCGATTTCGCAGACAAGGTTTTGCACTACAATCTAGAAAGATATCCCCAAGGTGTTTTCTTCCTTTATTTCTCTGGACGATTATACTCTACCCAATCATTGGCCGAGAAGGCAATCACTCAATTTAAAGCAGCAAGAGATGTGCAAAAAGAGTACGTTCAACTTCAACATATTTGTATTTGGGATATGTCACTCTGTCACATGTCTTTGACGCAATTCGAACAAGCTTACAAATGTTTCACCACACTACTCAAAGATTCCAATTGGTCCAAGTGTGTTTATTCGTACGGTGAAGCTGCAAATTTGTATGCTAGCACATCAGACCCCAAAGATGCAAGACGTCAAGAGGCAGGCAAGATTTTCTCAAGTGTACCTGAAAAGATGCAAAGAATTGCCGGAAAATCTATTCCGATGGAAAAATTCTGCGCAAGAAAGGCAAAGAAGTACAACAGACAACAAAGATTACTCTTGCCCGGTCTTGAATTTTCTTACATTTATCATTGTTTCACAAATGCTCCCGCTTACAGTCTTTGCGATAATCAATTGGTGGATATCTCTGAAGCACTTCAAGAAATCAATCAAGTTCAAGATCCAAGTGAATACTATTCCGGTGCTGACGAATATTGGGATGATTACTGTTTAGCACACTTTTTGCGTGGTGTGACTTTACGTTATATCGCTTATCCTGAAAAGCATGCCAAATTAAACGAATCTGAACATCCAATTCCTCAAAATGAAGCAGCTGAACAAGCAGAGATCAGTTTGCGTAACGTGATCGAATCATCTCACAGACTCTCTTTGGACCATTATTTGTGCTACTTTGCCCATTACGAATTAGGTCGCTTATACGCCAGTCAAGGCAATACATCTGAAGCTCGTGAACATTACGATATGATTATGAGTGGAAAGACTTTGGAAGCATCAACGAAAGGAAAGGGAAAGTATAGTATGCAAAACATGTGCACTTTACGAACAAACGGTGCTTTATCAGTTCTTTAAACAAAAAAACGGATCATTTGGATACTCTCTCTCTTTCTCTTTACTGGAATTCAACGTGTACATTTTCTTCTCTTCTTTACGGTGCTCTTTGGTTTCTCTTTTGGCTCTTTTAACGATTCCCATCCATCTATTCATGGAAACTTTTTGTCTTTTTCTCCTCATCTTCTTCGTATATATGATTTGATTCTAAGATACATTCACTCACTCTCTTTTCTATACTATACTTCTCTGATGAAATGATAATTGATTGATTACACATGATGATGACTTGCTTGGAAAATGGTGTGCACTGGCGCTGTCCAATTTCAGGCACAAAACGAGTGTCTGTGCGTTTGACGCACGACCCTATTTCATTCGCTCGCATGAGCCAAAACGTGTTGGAACAATTGGAATACGAACGATTTCCTTTTCCTTCCTACCGTCATCCTCTTTATGGGAAAGTGAAATTGTACATCTCTCTCCAAGATGAGCTTGCTTTCTTCTTCCCAACGGCGTAAAGGCCATTGTAATATGCGAGGACAATGTGGAAAGACTTCACTCTTTTCGCCTGATTTACCATGTGCATTGGAAGAATCAAAAGCAGAAGAACCAAGTGAAACTTTACGCAAATCCGCTGTGGATGTTTGTGGACAAGATTATGCTGAAGGATCTTTGTGTTGTACACAAGATCAAGTCGATAGTTTACGTCAAAATTTGGAACAAGCAGAACCTTTGATTTCCGCTTGTCCGGCTTGTAGGAATAACTTTAGAGGTTTGTTCTGTGCAATGACGTGTAATGGAGATCAATCTCAATTCTTGGACGTCGTCAAATCTCAAAAGACGAGCGGTGGCGTCGATGGTGATATTGCAGTAAAAGAGGTGAACTTTTGGGTGGGAGACGAATGGAGAGAATCTTTTTACAACAGTTGCAAGGATGTCAAATTTGGACCAGGAAACAGTTTTGCAATTGAACTTTTGGGAGGCGGGGCAAAGAATGCCGATCAATTACTCAAGTACTTAGGTGATGAAAGACCTTTGATCGGCAGTCCTTTTCAAATCAATTTTCCTCACGATAAACAGAAAGAAGGGCAAAATTTGACATGGGCCTCAGACCCCACATCACTTGCATCACCGCCACAGCCCTACAATCCACCGCCACGCAATTGTGACGATCCTGATCTGCTTTCTCGCTGTGCATGTACGGATTGCCCGGCTGTTTGTGCTGCTTTACCGCCTGCAGAAGCGCCAAGACATGGCGATATGTGTTCGATACCCTTACCTGGAGGAGCTCGTCTACCATGCTTCACTTTGCTCGTTATCATCCTCTATTTTGCAGGAGTAGCAGTGGCCGTTTTAGGTCAGAACAAAAAGGTCAAACGTGCTATGATTCGCCATAGAAATAGTGGAATCAGCGTTCGCAGTGAAGGATCAGGATACGAACGGGTTAGGATGGGAACGGAAGAAGGAGACGAACAACCAACATCACAACAACATCTAGTTGGAGCGAGTGCAGACACAAGTGATGATGCTTCCAACGGAAGAGGACGTGGATTGTTCTCCGGCTTGATGGGTTCTTCACGCTCGGATGGTGAAGCATCACCGGCTGCAGCTGGTGCATGGGCATTGTCAGCTTCTCAACCTCGATCGTACACACCTAGTGTGATCTTGAGCAGATTCTTTTATCGGATTGGCAAGAAATGTGCCAGTGCTCCCTATCTTACATTTGCTATCGCTCTTGTTCTGATCGCATTGGCCAATATCGGCTGGACAAAATTCTCTGTTGAAACGGATCCAATTCGTCTTTGGGTCAGTCCAGATTCCGAAGCACGTCATCGTAAAACGTACTTTGATGAACAGTTTGGACCATTTTATCGTACACAACAAGTGTTCGTTATGGACGAAACGGCCGCTCCATTATCCGGCCAACGAACGCTGATGGAAAAGGATGAATGGGAAGCAGCTTTGCAGACTACCAATCCAGCCCTCAATTGGCAACGTTTAGAATGGTGGGCCGATGTTGAAGCTGCTGTGCGTAATTTGACAACGAAGGATGGTATCTCGCTCAAGGACGTCTGCTTCGCTCCTTCTGGACCTGGAGGTCCTTGTGTCGTTCAATCTGTGATGGGTTACTTCAACGATGATTTGGCTAGTGCGGGTCTGAACAAGGACAACTGGAAAGATGCTTTGGACAGATGTGCTTTGACACCTGCTGAATGTCTTCCCGTATTTGGACAACCGTTGAAGCGCAACATTATCCTAGGTGGTCTACCTGAAGACAGCGCACCAAGTAACGCTCGCTCATTGGTCACGACTTGGGTCCTTGCCAATTCTTTGGATGCAGAAGTTGTCGAAAGAGCTCATCAATGGGAATTAGCCTTGGAGGAATTGTTATTCTCTATTGCCGGTATCAATGGAGCTCCCTTGAACTCCCTTGGTGAACGGAGAGAGGTGCTCGGCTTGGTCATGTCACTCAACACCGAAAGCAGTTTGGAACAAGAACTCAGCAGAGCAGGCAATACGGATGTGTTGATTGTTGTTCTTTCTTACCTTGTCATGTTCTTGTATGCTTCTTTGACGCTAGGCAGTGGTGGAGAAGCAACTTCGGACGATTCATCGTATGGTGGTAATCAATCTTCCGATGCACGTTCAAGACACAGCGGATCATCTGTACGTAGCGGATTTGCTGGCCGCATCTTATCGATTCTGCCTGGATTCAGAGGAAGGAACACTAATTCTCATTCCCGTAACAGACGTCTGGCCAAACGATTCCTTGTTCAAAGCAAATTCAGCCTTGGTCTCTTTGGAATCTTGGTCGTCTTGGCTTCTGTTTCTGCTGCCGTGGGAGTTTGGAGCGCTTTAGGCGTCAAAGTGACACTTGTCATCGTCGAAGTGCTGCCGTTCTTACTGCTCGCTGTTGGTGTGGATAACATCTTCTTGCTTGCAGATGAGATGGACAGACAAAATGCTCTTGCCAGTAAAGCAAATCCATACTCACGAGGACGATCATCAACTGATACTGGATTGAATGTCGGCATTGACGCTGTACGAGCTGATAATGTTGGCGATTTGGATGAAGATGATGAAGACGAGGATGAAGGAGAGATTGCTGCTGCTGCCGCTGCTGCTTATGGCACACGAGCTCCACGATCTCGATCAGGTGCTTTCAATGTCTCGGCTGCTGAGAGAGCTGCTCGAACACTTTCTCGTGTTGGACCGAGTATCTTGTTGAGTGCATCCGTTCAAGTATGTGCATTCTTGTTAGGCGCAACGATTCCGATGCCTGCCGTTCGTCATTTTGCATTGTATGCTGCTGCAAGTATGACTTTTGCCGCATTATTGCAATGTACCGTCTTTGTGGCAGCAATGGCTTTGGACGCAGATCGAGTAGAGGCAGATCGTATTGATTGCTTGCCTTGCTTACGATTGCCGACTAGTACGCCAATTCATTCTACTCTTTCTACATCTGAATATTCAGGTCTCGTTTTGGGTTCCACTCAAGGCATGAAAGGTGAAGGATGGCTTGGACGTACGATCAGGAGGTCTTATGCCCCTACGTTGATCAAACCAAAAGTCAAATTCTTCGTCATGGCGCTTTTTGCTGCTAGCTTTGCATTAAGTTGTATTGGCGTACGAAGTATCAAGATGGGACTCGATCAAAGATTAGCATTGCCAAAAGGATCGTATTTGCGCGATTACTTTGATGCTGTCGATTCGTTCTTGGATGTTGGACCACCGGTTTATTTTGTTGCACGAGACGTTGATGTGACCACTCGTGCAGGTCAGCAGGCCATTTGTGGTCGATTTACCACTTGTCATCCTTTATCGCTTGCAAACACACTGGAAGGAGAACGAAAGAGGCCAGAAGCAAGCTTCATCGCTGAACCTGCAAGTTCTTGGATTGATGATTTCTTCCAATGGCTCAATCCCACGTTGGAATCATGCTGTCGGGTAAAGAACTCGGATCCAAAGCAATTTTGCAAATCATCAGATAGCGAATACGATTGTCAACCTTGCTTTGCCAATCGAACGCCAGCATGGAACATCACTTTAGAAGGAATGCCAGAAGGAGATGAATTCATGCGATATTTACATCAATGGCTCATCAGTCCAACTGACGCTCAATGTCCATTAGGAGGACAAGCAGCTTATTCAGCTTCTCTGGCAATCGATCCTGAAACAGATCGCATCATCACTTCCCATTTCAGAACGTTCCATTCCCCACTTCGTTCTCAAGCCGATTTCATCGATGCTCTTCGTGCCACCGAACGGATTTCTGCCAACGTAAAAGAAGCAAGCGGTAAAGCTTCAGGAGGAAGTATTGGCGTTGAAAGCTTGGATGTGTATGCATACGCAGTCTATGTTCCTTTCTTTGATCAATATCTTTACTTGGACAGGCTTGCAGTTCAACTGCTAGGAGGAGCATTACTGGCAATCATTGGAGTAACAACTTTACTTTTGGGATCGTTACGAACGGCTTTAATTCTTGCTTTGTGCGTTTCAAATGCAGTCTTTTGTGTTTCTGCCGTGATGGGCGTTTTGGGGATCGGTTTGAATGCTTTGACTTTGGTCAACTTAGGAGTTTGCGCTGCAATTTGCGTTGAATTTTGTGCACATGTTGCAAGAGCATTTATGCGAGCTCCTGGCAGTTTACCTCGCCATCATGCTCTAGCACAACGTGAACGTGATGATCGAACTTGGGCTGCTTTGGTGGACGTTGGACCATCAGTGATCAGTGGTATTACTGGAACCAAATTAGTCGGAATTTCAGTTTTGTTTTGGGCACAATCCGACATTCTCAAATTATACTATGCCTCTCTATGGTTCGCTTTAATCTTAATCGGTGCCGTTCATGGATTGGTTTTCTTGCCCGTCATTTTGAGCATTTTTGGCGGTCGTGGCTATGCAAGTGGAGATGACGAAGCAGAAGTTTCAAGAAGGTTGAGAAGAGCACATGATTCAGCTGAATTCCGCCCTTTTGCCGCTGATGTTGAGGCAGAAGAAAGCGAAGATGAATATTATTAATGTGTATGAATAATTATACCAAATCTCTCAACATCATACAATACACTCATTCTTTGCAAACAGCTTTAGTAGTACAACAAATGAAATATTGATACCGTTCTGAGTAAAAGTAATGATACAAAATGTGCATGAGTGGCGTATCCCTAATTTTGCAGGTCGCGGTAGCAAGCAGAACAAAAAGAAGAATAGCACTGGAAAGGCAGGATGAAGTGTGATCGAGTAGTAGTTGATTCAATCGCTGTTGCTTGAGAAAATGCTATCACTACGCTCTTCCCTTTGATATCCATCTTCAAACCGAAACCGTGCATCCTCTCGCTGAACGACATGATTCTTTCGTAAATACTCATCCGCTTGGAGAACCTCTTCTTCATCGATCAAAAGTCCGTCAAGCCAAGTCAAATTGGCACAAGCCATAGCCAACATTCCACGATGCAAAAGACGTTGAAGTTTGAGGCTAGGTGGCAAAGTACGTGCAAATCGTAAATCAGAAGCAGCAAGGAGTGTATCAGGCTCCTCGTTCCCCTCCTCTTCTTCTTCATTCATACGAATTTGTGCTTTGCTTTCTTCTCCCATCATCATCATTGGCGGAGGAGGTCGACGTTTGTGGAAGAATGACTTCTCCGCAAAACTTTCCAAACCCTCATTCATTGCTTCTTGATTGATAGCCTCGTTCTTCTCCCCTAAAGTCAAGAAAGGGTGCGGATTTGGTGCGAGGGAGGCACGATTCACCTTTGTTCCACTTGGTGCTGCCGTTATGATGGGCGGGTATAATCCTAGTGTACATGGATTCATTCGAAAATCGAGCAAATTCAATTCTTCGCATCCTTCTAAACTTTCGATAAGTTTACTGCTTCGATCAATGCGACAACCGATCAAACTGAATCTTTTCAACCTGCTCATCTTGTTCATTGGAGGGAGAGATTCAAGTGGGTTGTAGTCGGCATTAAGCTGGCGTAAATTGGGTACCATCATCGCCAAATCTCCCGGTAAAGACGTTAATTGACAACCAGACAATTCCAAATACACCAATCCAAAGAATGGCGTGATTCTTTTAGAAGATGACAAGTTGAAGATATTTGATGGTGTTGCACTATTACTTGACATTGCCACTGCAGGGAATGCGTTCCCTGACAGAAACAACCTCTTCACATCTCTTGTATCATGAACTGGCCATTGCAATTCACCATCTCCATTCTGTTGTCGCAAACTGAGGTTGTCCAATTTTGTCAAAGTGCCGATGTTCAGTACTTCTTTCAAACTGCATTCATCTGCATACAAGGTACGTAGATTGCGTGCTGGTCCAACATCAAGTGAAGATAGGTACTTGTTACCACTCACGCGAAGCTGCTTCAATTTGGGCATTGTGAATCCCAAGTCAAGATCTTGTAATCGATTGTGATCAAGATTGAGGCTGCGAAGGCGTGCTAGATTGCCCAAACCAACTACTTCAGAAAGACGATTATGAGAAAGAACGAGGTCTCGCAAGCAAGGCCATTGTCCTGGTTGAATCTCCAGTTCATCCAACCCATTACCACGTAGATGGAGCGTTTCGAGCTTTTCCAAATCTTGAATTCCTTCTATGGTCGTGATGCGATTGCTATTGGCACGAAGATGTTTCAATTGATGCAGAGTACGCAATGCTCTCAGATCAATATTGTTCTCCGATACGTCAAGTGTTTCCAAATTTTCAAGATGTCCAAAAGCAGCAGTTGAAGGCAACCGATTCCGAGAGATAGAAAGGTATCGTAATGTGCTGGGAAGACCGGTGAGATATTCAATTTCATTGTCATCAAGCAAAGCCTCGGAAAGTTTCGGCAAGAATTCATTCAATCGCAACAAGGTGTCCGCCCGTCTCCCTCGCAAGTCAATCTTGAGCATACTATGCCAGCGCGTATCCCAAGGTGCAACATCGGTGAGAAGTTGTAACACTTTGTCATGCGCTCCGTTGAAGCTAGCATTTGTCAAGAAGCTTGCACCTCCGTTCTCCGTTCCAGACTTTCTGAGCATAGATAAACCCCAAGGCGAACGTTGTGACATATTTGCAGCGGCAAAAGATCCGTGTTTGGTCTCTTTCTGCGGAGTCATGAAGCGATTTGAAATATCAAGCGATTGTCGGTCATCAAAAGAATCTTCCGCTATTAATCGCGATGAAGACAACCTTTGCGATACATCCTTTCTTAGCTCTCTATCTAACAGCTGCACGTCCGTGCAAATCCGTTTGAGTGTAGATAGCACATCATCATCCTTCTTGTCAATCTCTTCGTTGCTACTGTTAGGGTCTATCCCATCTGCAAAGCTGATCTTACGATTCGGCTGTCTTGAAATTGATGATGTAAATTGATCCATTGGCCGTCTCGCTGAAGCGCCTGCCGTTTTCAAGATTGACTTTGGCGTGACGGATGAGTTCGGATCAGCTTTGACGTTTCTTGCAGGCGTCAACAATGCACTATTCGACAGAGGAGATGATCCCGATGGTAGTGCCAGACGGTCATGGTCTGGACTGCCTATTGAGTTTCTAGACGTGGTGAAAGAACGTTCACCTTTTTGCAATGTCGGCATTTGTCGAACGGAAGATTGAAGACTTTCGAAATCGTGAAAAGGATCGGTAGAATCTTCCGGTATTTCTGAACTTTTGCCGTTCAAACCCGGATGAGTACGAATCCATCGATTCCTTTTCGGGTCAAGAGTCATCCTTCCATGAGACATTGCCTGCAAATTCTGAATCGGGACTGTATCGGGAGAAATGTGCCCCATTCCTGGTCGATCTGTAGAGTGTCCAAGGGAAGCGAGATTTTTCGGTAACCTCGGAACACTGTCTCGCTGCTCGTTTGCGTCAGGAGAATCAGGTGGATCGATCGAAACACTCGGTACGCGAGTCATTGGCGTGATGGAAGAGGAACTTGACGGGATTCGGACAGGCTCGTCTTCATGTGCAAGATCTTGCCAGGCCTCATCAGATGCGGTTTCATTTCCCTCCTTCCCCTCTTCTATCATCTCTTCGTCTACCTGATTAGCAGCGCTCCATCTGCGTAGAAGTTTTTGTGGACTTTCTCCTCTCCCATGTCGCATTAACTTCTGACCAAAACGTGCAGGATGCCTTGCTCGATCTGGCGTTGGCGCGTTTGCACCTTTTCGATCAACGACCAATGACGAAGAGATTGTGCGATTCGGTATGCTCTCCCTTTTTCCCATAGCACGTATACGATTCATCGAGTTGGGGGCTTCCAAGACATAATTTACAGCACCATCAATTTCTTTCAATTTCTGTCCGTCTGGCAATGCGGAAATGTCGGGTATTCGATCCATTCTCAGGCGTTTGCTTTCACGATCTCCTTTGCCTTCTTCTTCAACCAATTTCCAGATCATCTTTTCCGCATCACGAGATTTAGCGGCAGATCTTGGCGTATTGATAATCTGTGCAATTTCTCGATCATGACCTTTCAGATGGAAAAGTCGAAGAGGCGCATGAGATGTAGATGGAGTTGGTGGTGGCTTTTTCGATTGCACGACAGGCGAAGAAAAGGTGAATGTACATTGAGGAATGCTTGCCGGAGCAGCTGTATCGTTTGGTGTTGCCACAACTTCTTCCTCTTTCTCTGATTTCGAGGGTGAAACGGGCCGTATGATATCAATTGCATCTTGATTTTGCATTTCTTTCTCAACGACTTTCTCCGCAGAGTCCACAGATCCGTCCCTGCCGTCAACTGAATCCTGCAACGACTCTGGCGCTTCCTGCTCTTCTGCTCTTCTCCATGCTAATCTTGAAGTATCAGAAGGAGGTTCGAACATGGTCTGTAGTGGCAGCGGTGCGAAGATGTCTCGAGTCCTTCCTTTCTGATCTTTCTTTGCCCATGCTGGCTTCAAGAAAGCAGGTGGAGAAGCGACATTTGAATGTTCGATGAATGTCGCTTCTTCTGCTGTGACTGCTCCTTGACTTGCACTTATATCCTCTCTCGCCGATCCGAATTGATCAGGACCAAACATTGACTCATTCTGGAGGCTGGAATGCTGAGGATGGGAATCTGTCGATCGTAAAGCTGCAACTCTTTGCGCCTGTAGACGTGGTCCTAAATCGAGATGCTGCAGTTGCGCTGATAGATGAGCACCTTGTTTCTCGCCCGAGCTGGATGTCGAAGAACTTCTGGCCGTTCTTGAAGGCGAGATCGGATCGTGAAATGCGAGAGAAGCAGATGGTGTAGGGGAGGAAGGTTCACTTATAGCACGATCGGATGCATTTCGAATGTTTGAATTCTGATCATGGAGCAACTGTATGCCTCGATTCGAAGGTAGCTTGTGGCTCGGTTTCCGTAAAGATGGGCTTGATGGACCTGGCTGTAATAGCTCTGTATCTGTCATTGCTCCCGAACTCCTTCTTCTTGGCTTTCCCCTTCTCCTCTTTGTCGTATCATCGTTTCCAACTGAAGAAGACTGTGCATTATGCCAGTTCAAATCAGCTCCCAATGTCTTGCTCAACACATCATTGGCCCTTCTGGATGTGCGTAAAGGCGAGAATTTCGCATGTGCCGAGGATGATGCGACTGGACCCGATTTGGATAGGGTGACAGGTTCTGTCTCTGTATGACTCCTTCCCTCTTCTGAGGTATCTTTGTGATCGTGTATTGAGTCTTTCGAATTCTCAACTTCATCTTCCGCTGTGACCAAATCTTGAGGAGGTGATTTCTCCCCAATATCATTATGGGGTTTGAATGGTACTGGAGCTGACCAACTTTCATCCAATGCATCGAAGGCGGATAGATCGCGCCATTGCCTCTGATCAAAAGACGTGCCATCTTTGGCGACAATGTCAGTAATCTCGTTGTTGTCCATGGAGGCACATCACGTTGAAAATAGCATGTGTATGCTCTCGAATAATAAAAGTATAATCAATAAGTCTGATGTTTTGAATGCGATCGATTGCGGCGGCGCCTTTATACGAATACGGATCTAGCAATGATGTATCGCACCGAATTCGAGCAGGAAAGATGAAAGGCCTTCTTTGTCGTTTGATTGGGTATTTGTTATTTGCTAGCTTAATGATGATGCGTGTGTTTATCACCTAAAAAGTGATGGCGAGTTCAACACGCATATGGTCTTGCAAAAAAAATACACGCGTTCAAGCGGACGCAACAGAGTAGTAACCGTGTACAGTCGAAGTTCAGTCATAGGTTGCTCGCGATATGCAGTAAAAGTAAGAAAGAACGCGTCGGCGCGTACGCTGCTGAAACTCTGTGCATGCAAACTGTACTGTAACAACAAGCTTCAGAGCCTAAAATTGATGCAGCCAGAGATTAATGCCTTCTTGCTTACATAATCTATCTCTCTTATCCAAGTTGAACGAGAAGAACCGAAATCTTCTTTACAACCATCAAACATAGTTGTACGAAACCAATCTAGGAGGTGAAGTCCTACCTTTTCAATATCGTGCTTCTGATGGAGTACCAAAAATGAGATTATTCGAAGCTTTTCTCGTGCAGGCGATAGTGCTTAATAATCTTTAGTGATGCAGGATCAAGTCTTCAGCTACTTTGTGTGGTTTTTCTCTTCCTGCTCAATCAGAATGATGAAGTAATGAAAAGTATCAACGGACCTAAAAGCAGTAGCATAAGCGCATCTGCAAGCTCTTTCAGCTAATCCAATAAAGTCACAAGGAGGTGAAGGTGAAGCCATTCAACTCAATCAACAACATTCGTTCGCTCTCCACCGTCTTGCAGACACAGAAGGTGCCTTACACTTTCCCCTTCAGTACGCATGAGATGGATACGCATTTATCGTGCATCGTTACCAGTCAAGGAAAGAGCTTCTTGCCAATCGATGTTCAGGTTCCATGGCAAGGCACTTCAAGTGA
>NW_020289961.1:0-14281 GCF_003144205.1 Meira miltonrushii
TACCGCATCCCGTCCGATCTGCGAAGTCAAGCACGGTATCGCCTAGTCAGTACTGCGGTGGGGGACCACGCGGGAATCCTGGGTGCTGCAGTTCTTTTCATTATTTTTTGCCCTTCAAGCATATCACTTAATTCATTCTTTTTCAATGGTGAGAAGTTCTATTGAAAAGATGCCATCCATGATAGTGATGATGATGATGGTCTTAAGCCATTCACGCGTTAAAGACAGAAGAAGGGATGACAGTCTTAAAGCGCTAAACGTTTAACGCGAATGCACGGTTATAAGTATAACTAGAATACAGTATAAGTATTAATTGAACTTATTGTCGCGTGGAGCCTGGGGTAAAAATATACACCTAGCATGCAATACTTCCCATCAATGTGATTAACACTTTTTACTCTTCCTTCTCCTCACACCAAATGCTGATCGCGTATCACAAGCAATGTCAACAATGATGACGGCATCCACTATGCCGTCAAATGGATTGTACGATGCTCGTGCTACGATTATCATTATTGGAATGAAAGGGGCAGGAAAGACGACGATCGGTTTGATGGCAAATAGATCGATGGGTCGTACATTTATCGATATGGATTATAGATTCAGAATAAGCGAGGACACATCCGTTGAAGCATACGTTGCTGCACATGGATGGAACGCTTTCAGAGCAAGAGAAACTGTTCTTCTCAAAGAATTACTCGTTCAACATCCGTTTGATGCAGTAATCGCTTGTGGTGGTGGAATCATTGAATCAAGCGAATCAAGAAGAGTTTTGAAATCAGTCTTGCATACTATGCCGGTCATTCGTGTCCTACGTGAAGAAAGCGCTGTTCGACAATACATTGATGGAAGATGGCTCAGACAATACGATGAAGATTTGGGTGCAATGATGAGAAGAAGGACTTTGTTGTACCGGGATTGTTGCTCGCATACATTCTACAATCTCTCATGCGGCTTAGATGCGTCTTCAAGGGAGCCATCACGCAGTACAGATCGAGTAAATTTCTTCTCAGCATCTTCCAATACAACAGATCCTCTCAAATTCAAGCAAGTTGGCAATTCGTTCGAACGACTTTTACGTGCGATTCTCGGTGATTCCTTCAAAAGTGCAAATCAATCGCAAAATTTTGCAGATCCAGAATTAGGCGCAAATAGCATCGCAAGGCCTTCACGTCAATCATCTGCTCCTTTGGACTTGCCAGGATCACCTATTAGCGGTCAAAATACTCCACCGGTGTTTCGAAATAGTCTTTCAAACTTACTCGCCCCTCATGGACCTGGTCCAGGGCCACTACATGAGACAGCATTCAATGAGCACAGGCTATCGTCACCTTTGCATAATGGGTCCAAGATGCAGTCAAAGCAAGCAATGAGCAAAAGCAGTAGTGGAAAGAATGGAACATCATCAACAAGAAGGAAAGGCATTGCAGTTTTGCCAGGTCGTGCCAATGTGTTAGAGCGGTCAAGTCTTTTGACCAGGCGGACAACAGCCATGTCATTAACATTTGCCGACTTAACGAGTATAAGCGCAGACATGTTACGAAATATCACACAAGGTGTAGATGCGCTAGAATTGCGTGTGGACATGTTGGATTGTTTGAGGCCGGCCACTGCCACTGCACGTTCGCTAGATATCGAAGCAGAGCCAAAGATTGATTTTGAAGAAGTGGCAAGACAACTTGAAACTTTGCGAAAGATGACGCCTGATATTCCAATCTTGTTTACCGTTCGTTCGGATCGAGAAGGAGGCTTCTTTCATGATGACAGGAAGCTATCTCAACGTGATACGCGCTCGCCCCACTCGCAGGCAATATACTTCCAGTTGCTGCAATTGGCTATCGGGATGGGCATAGAGATGCTTGACGTCGAATTAGGTTGGGATCCTTGGATGACGAAGAAGCTGGTCGAATCACGCGGACGGACAAAGATTGTTCCGAGTTACCACGATCTCATGGGTGCACTGAAGTGGGATTCAAACGTAGCCCGTCAATTATACGATCGGGCTTGCTCATTTGGAAATGGTGTGCACGTAGTCATGATGATCGGCACAACAACACGATCAAATATCGAGCAAAATCAACACATTGGCTCTTTCTCCGCTCGAATTCTCTCTGCTGCCGGTGCCGATCCGTCGGGACGGATGCCACCGCTTATGGCTCTCAATATGGGCATGGCAGGTCGTTCATCTAGACCATTCAATGATGTATTGAACTTTGTCAGTCATCCTGCCATGCCGATGAAAGCTGGTAAAGGTCAATTGTCTCTCAAAGAGATGATGGAAACATTGGTCAGATTGAGTATGATCCGTACTTCTCACTTTCATCTTTACGGTGCAGTTCATGAAGCAGCTCAATTGGTCAAAGAGGCAATCAGTGCAGCATTTGATGAATTCGGTTTGCCATTCCAATTGCTGGAAGAGGGTACCTGGAGTTTAGCTGAATACATCGAAGCTCACCAAAATGACGATATGGGCGATCGGCAAGAAGAAGAAAATACAATGGTCAATTCGATGAGCGATGGTCTTTATATTGCCGATCACGCACATCGACAAACGGAGCTATTCGAAATCATGTCAAGAAGATGTCCTGAGCGTATCTCTAAAATTGGTAGGATCGTACAGGCAGTTGATGTGATGGCAAGACAAGACATTGGATTGCTTATGCTTGGTACGGAAAGAGGCAGACGAGTGCCAAACGCATTGGGTGAAATGCGTGGCCCTTTGGTGGGTTGTCATACATTACCTGCTGCGATCGAACGTACTTTGCTAGCACACTTGGCGCCGATCAATGTACCGAATGCTCATAGAAGTGGATTGATTGTCATCTTGAATGATGAAGAGGAGCCAAATGAGAAAGGAGATACGGAGATGGGCGAAAATGCGGAAAAGTATCAAGCAACTACCAATATCGCCAAACGTGCAGCTTTGCATGCCCTTTGCCAGATGGGATTGGGAACGGTGTATGTGTTGGAACAAAGTGATTCTCATCATGGGAACTTGTCCGATGATCCGCCTTACAGTCGAAGACAAAGTCTTGCTCCCGGAGCCTCCAGAGATTCAAGTGCACCACCCCATCCAACTTCATCCAAAGCATGGGCACAGGAGGTACTGCGTTTGAATTATAGCCATGAATCCCAAAGTGGCACTACTGCTGAAGCAAATAATGATCTCCGTGTAGTGGTGCGAGATATCAGCCTGGCAAGTCTTGCCCATTCTCCGACTAGAAGCGGGCATGAAACACCAGAGAATGGTACGGGAAAAAGGACGAGAATGGATATGTTATCCGATTTACAACACGGCCATGAAGATGAAGATGCTGAAACGATGGCTGCGATTTATGATTTTGAAAGACATCCGTCCAAGAGGCCATGTGCGATTGTGGTGGTAGGAGGAAGTGAAGAAAGACAACGTGAATGTTTGAGCACATTGCCGAAAAGTTCTACTACCGCGCAAGCAAACGAAGAGGATCATTTGCGAATCGTGCAATACAACAAGAAACATTTCATCCTTCCACGCGAATTATGGCAATCATCTTTTGGAGGTACGATTGTACGTATCCCATCCAAGAGATCGGACATCATTGGAAGTAGACGAAAAGTCGAAGTTGATGCACCAAAAGTGAGCGGCAATATACATTTCCAAGATGATCAAACGGCTACGCTACATAATGGCTGGATCAACGTAGAACCTTGGGTGATCGAAAGGGATCGTGTACAGAAAAATGTGATCGAAGCTTGGACTAGAAGAAGTGCGCCAAGTCATTATTTATGTGGTATATGGGATTCCTCTAAAGGGTGAACGAGAAGCAAAAAAGCTTTGTAGAATAATAATGTTTACTATGTAATTGTGTGTGTGTATTTATTTATTTGATCTTTTCATCAATTTCTTCATGTTTGCGTTTAAGACCTTTGACTGTTTTTACTGCGACGCTATCTAACAACCATGTTGGTCCGTATTGCGCTACCAACATACCTGCATAATGCGGCCACCAAGGTGTGATGACACCTTTTGGTCTTGTCCAATAAGATGATGGAGGTGGAGTTTGATGTTTAGGTGAAGAAGAAGGTTGAAAAGCCGGAGGAGCAAGCCAGCCATAAGGCAAGATTGTCCCAAGTGAGCCACCCGGACGAAGCGAATGCATGGCCGAACGAACCCAATCGAAAGAGGTAGGTACCATAAGTGAAACTGGTTCAGCACACATTCCTGATTGAACTTGGCCAGGAACCATGCAAACTACATCAACTTGTTCACCTTCACAAATCATTTCTGAACGTAAAGAATGCGAGAATGCAACATCGAAACCTTTTGTGCCCATGTATGGTGAAAGATAAGGTGTTGGAGTCCAAGCACCGATACTCGTAACGGTTACAAGTAAACTTGGTTGATTTTGTTTGAGGGAAGTCATACATTTTCTTGTTACTTCTGCTGGAAATAAAGAATTTGCAATCACGATCCCGGCCATTTCTTCTTTTGTGAGATCTTCCAAACGTGGATAACCTTCACTTTGAACGCCCAGGTTGTTAATCACTACTGTTAATCGGACATCTTTTTTGGATAGAATCGCATCTAGACCTTCTTGAAGTGCTTCGTTGGGATAAGGTGTTGCTTCACAGACCAAGATTTCCACTTGCACATGAGCGGGAACGGGTAGAAACGTAGGAGAATTGGTATTCGTTGATGATGAAGCACTTAGCTGACTGTTTGACTTTCTTCTTTTTACACTTCCTTTTCGGCTTGAAGAAGGTGTTCGTTTAACCTCATCCGTTTCTTCTCGTTTTGTAGTTGAGCTCTTTCTTCTTTTGGGTGTATCTTTATATATTTGACGTGAAACAATCGTCTCTCGTACAACTTCGAGCTTCTTTCTATTTCTTCCCTGAATGATCACATTGAAGCCATGATGGGCTAATTGATATGCCCATTCTTCTCCCATTCCTCCCGTTGCTCCTGTGATTAATGCATAAGGCGCTCTACCTTTTCCGCCATGCAAATATCTTCGAAGCGGATTACCTTCCGCGCTTGGAAGGTTGACAAGTTGTGGCATTTTGATGAAAGGGAATACACTCGTGGTGATAAAGAAAGATTATCATATTCATCTTCTCAAATCAATACTTCAAGGTGACATGACTTTTTATTGTATGCATGCATACAACATTCGATTCTATACCAAACAATAACACACTGGGAATGTGCCTGCCAGTACTCTACAAACGCTAAGATGGAAAGGGGTGCTTATATAAGCGCATTCATTGGAAGATTGTTGTGCAGCCGCTTTCACAGCCTAACAACTTTACAAGCTTCCCTTCATCTGTTCAGGAGAGAGCGAAATGAGAGCTGTACTACAGAGGGTCACAGGTGCAACTGTACATGGTGAGATGCCTATGGTGAAGACTAGCAATAACTCAGACTGACGGTAAGCCTTTCATTCGACAGTGGATGGGAAGTTGATCTCACGCATAGGGCCGGGAATCGTTGCTCTAATCGGAATTGGAGTTGAGGATACAGCTGAAGAGATTACACCTATAAGTCAAAAGATCTTGACGACAAAGTTATGGAATGAAGGCCAAAAAGCATCTCAAATTGTCGTACCGCCTCAATATTCAACTGATCAAACTACCAACCCAACAACGGACACACCAACAAAACCGGCAGCTGAAGCAAATGATGACATACAAAAGGCGAGATCCGAACAGGTTTGGGGAGGCAAACCGTGGAAGCAAAATGTGATGGATTTAGAGGGAGAAGTGATGTGTATTTCACAATTCACTTTGCATGCCAGATTATCCAAAGGCACTAAGCCGGATTTCCACAAAAGTATGGGTGGAGAACAGGCAAAGATATTGTATGAACAGCTACTAGAACGACTAGGGAAGACTTATAGACCGGATCGCATTAAAGGTATGTTTTCCGTCACAATCCCGTAGCTTTCCCCGTTGCTGACGTCAATCTCACTTTTGTGTGGAAAAAGATGGAGCTTTTGGAGAAATGATGCAATGTTCATTGACCAATGACGGTGAGTGGAGAAAAGATAGTCGATTCCAATTAGCTTTAAACTGATTCGATAGCTTCCTTTCACTTTAGGTCCAGTCACGATACGTGAGTTTTCGGAAATTTGTACCCCACAGACTGACTGACTTTCACGCTAACTGGTTCTCCTTCTTCCGATGATAGTCATTGATACTGCTGATAATAAAAAGTGAACCCACTTTAAGACGATCACATGACGTCAAATTGAAAGTGGGTCAAAACGTTTTATTGAATTCTAATTTGTCATGTTCCTGCAGATGAAAGATTAGAAAGAAGTCATTTTCGGATTGATTGCCTTTTTCACATGCCGCCACCAAAAAGACTGTTTGTTGCCCTCTCACTTTGTCTTACGTACGCCAAAAGTTTGCAACCTTTGACACAAAGTCGGAAATCGGAAATCTACAAAGGCGTCCGTGCCGTGTCTGTCCAATTGAAGTGTGGAGAGAAAGATTTGGGCTAAAACATACAAACCCGACCCTGCCCGTTTGTCCGCTTTACGCGCTTGTGTACGTGCGTGCGTGCGTGCGTTTGTACGTGTCACCGACGGCGTTTGTTTGGCTTTGCGTTGCCCCAAACTTTGTTGGGGGAAGGGATTAAGAATTTTTATTCTGACTTTTAGCGCCTAAGCAGCGCAGATTTGAAGGGGCAACGCACTAAACCAGTGTTTGTGTTTCAATCAAACTCAGAAGTTTCCCAAATTTCTTGTTTGCCACACTTTTCTTGTAATTCATCAATTAAAGACAAAATAGACTTTTGAATTGATTGATTGATTCGAGTGTGTTTGAAAAGTGAAAAAGAATCAAATGACTAACACTTACTTAGATCTGGGCCTTTCCTGGGGCTACCGGCCTACGATTGAGCGGCTCCCCGATTGATTTGAGTGGCCAAAATTAAGTTGTGCATGTACATACATTCATACATACGCTCGACAAGCAAAACACATATATATATACCATTGACACTTGACATTTTCTTACTCGACACCCACCACCTCATCATACCAATAGTCGTTCAGGTCAGCGACAGACTCACATACCCAACCATATTTCTACAGCAACTTTCTTTTGCAGTAGATAATTTCAACACTCAATCGCAGGTCACAGCGATCGTCATCCGCTTCTGCGAGACATTCACTACAACTCAAACCTAACGACTTCTCTTGACTCACAATGGCCTCTCCTCATATCGAATTGCCAAGTGGCGAGCAAACTTTGCTCAACCGCAAGCAACCAGCTCCTGGCCTTCGTACACCTCCAGCCGATCAACTTTCTCCTCCTCAATCTGAAGATGAATCGACAGGTGCACCAACAGTGCCACAACCAAAAAAGAAGTCTGCATTCGCAGATGGTGATATCCCAGATGACTACGTTACAAGAACTTTGGAACGTGAACCCGCTCTTCCTCCAGTTGAATGGAAGAACATCTTGAACGAAATTCAATGGGTCAGTTTCATCGTGTTGACAAGTACGCCTCTTTTGGCCGTCTATGGATTGTTCACTACCCATCTTTCATGGAAGACATTCGCGTGGTCAATCGCATACTACTTCTTCTCTGGCTTGGGTATCACTGCCGGTTACCATCGTTTGTGGGCACATCGTTCATACAACGCAAGTAAACCATTGGAATACGCTCTCGCAATCATGGGTACAAGTGCCGTTCAAGGATCCATCCATTGGTGGGCTCGCGGTCACCGTGCTCATCACCGTTACACTGATACCGATTTGGACCCATACGGTGCTCACAACGGTCTCTTGTGGTCTCACTTGGGATGGATGATTGTCAAACCACGCCGTAAGCCCGGTGTTGCAGACATTTCCGATTTGCGCAAGAACTCAGTCATCAAATTCCAACACAAGTTCTACATTCCACTCATCTTGATCACAGGTTTCGTTTTCCCAACCATTGTTGCAGGTTTGGGTTGGGGAGACTGGCGCGGTGGTTTCTTCTATGCAGCCATTTGCCGTTTGGTCTTCGTTCACCATTCCACTTTCTGTGTCAATTCTTTGGCCCATTGGTTAGGTGAAGCATCATTCGACAACAAGATGACACCTCGTGATCACTTCATCACTGCTTTGGTTACCGTTGGTGAAGGTTACCACAACTTCCACCATCAATTCCCAATGGATTACCGTAACGCAGTCAAATGGTTCCAATATGACCCAACAAAATGGTTCATCATTGCCATGAAGTCAGTCGGTTTGGCATCTAACTTGAAGAAGTTCCCTGACAACGAAGTACAAAAGGGACGAGTGGCAATGCAATTGCAAAAGTTGAACGAACAACAATCTGAACTCTCATGGCCAAAGAACTACAACGACCTTCCAGTTATCTCATGGGATGACTTCCAAGAAGAGTCCAAGAACCGTCCTTTGATTGCCATTTCCGGTTTCATCCACGATGTTTCCACTTTCATGGATGAACATCCAGGTGGTCGTCATTTGTTGGCCGGAAAGATTGGTAAGGATGCCACTGTTGCATTCAACGGAGGATTGTACAACCACTCCAACGCTGCACACAACTTGCTCAGTATGATGCGTGTCGGTGTCATTGACGGTGGATATCAATTGGCCGTTGATGATATCAAACGTACAGAAAGAGCACGTGCAGCAGCAGCAGCCATCACAGAAGAGTCAAAGGATGACAAGAATACACCACCCAAATTTGAATGGTCAACACCATTGCCAGGTGAAGATGAACGACAAATTGATGCAAAGGCACGTTCATACGTTCCACCCGGACAAGTGTACACCATCTTGAAACGTGGTGAATTAAAGGCAAACACTGTCGCACAAAAGTCTGGTGGCCGTGTGGGCAAATTCCTATAGATTCCTCAATCTTTTCTCGTTTTTCATTGTCACCCAAGCATCAATCATCATAAAAGGGCTCTCTTAATATAATTACTATCGTACTGTCTTTCTGTATTCTTCAACCCCAATCAAATATTCATAGACGATCATTCTGTTAATAATCATCTGCCTGGTAACCTATTCCGCTTGTGTATGTGTGTGTGTTTCAGTAAGATCATTAGCATCCTTAATTATGCCCTTTTAGTAAGCTCTCGCCATCAAGTCGCTTCTTTCTAAACGTTGCCGGAAAAGAGAGAGACTCCAAGGTCTCCTTCTAGCAAGCGATTCACCTACACAAGAACCTGGCATAATCTAATCCGAATCCAGGTACATCTAATATTATCTTCTCCGCATTTATCATTATTAGGGCCTTTGTAGTGCATGATAGTGAGCTTGTATATGCCGAAGTCCCCCTTATGTCTCGCTTAAGAGAAGCTACAGCATGGATGGCCGGCCAATCAATGCAGCCAGTTAAAAGCGGTGAACAGATCACATTAGACAGACAACACAGCCAGGGACACACGCTGGTTGAAACAAAGTAAGGGGTCAATTGTGGGCTTTCTGCACGTGAATTGTGGATGCATTGATTGTCAAATGGGTCAGGTCCGATCTTCTAGCCGTATAAGCTACAAAACTTGATTGATTGATCGATCAGCGGTCCCACTAGCGCGAAATGATTTAATCATTGAATGACGTACACTTTCTTGCACTTATACAACATCCCTAAACACTAGCCGAATGCGTGTGCGGACAATGAATCAGGCGCTTGAGCTGTGTACGTGTGAAATGCAACGCGTTCAACTAACGGTTTTCTTAGAAAATTGATGAGAAAAACTCTCCGATACTGACAAAGTGCTTCTCCGGCATACAAAACACGATCTTTTGTTTGTTTTAAGTAGACTATATGCCGTGCTGCTCTTATGCACAACTTCATGCAAGTTCATCTATTGTCCTGCACTGTATAACAGCCCCACACGAACAACAAAGCAGGTGCCCTAGTGCCGATCTGTGAATTACCCCAATTTCCTTTCTCATCACCCGGATCGTTCATCAGCCGCTGTAAGAGCAATTAATTGCTTAGCTTCAAAGAGCTTTTGACATCGGACCATAAATGAACCCAAAGTGTGAAAAAAGGCAATAATGAAGGTGAACCACATTAGGACTCAAAGGGGCTTTTGGAAAAGCTCCGCTCTTAAACGCGTCTTAGAATTATTGACGCTCAGCGCTTTAAACCACAAGCGGGCGGAGCCTGAATGAAAAAAAGTACGGCATAAGAACAGAGCAATTGAATGTTGAAATGAATCCTGCTGCCTAATTGGTTTAGTCTTTGTTTGAGAAATAGGCTAATTTGACTCAGATGATTAAAAAAAATTATCATGCAAACGCACATAAGCACTTATCCCCTTACCGTTTTTGATCTTTAAATCGTTCGATTATCCCATTATTCCAGTCTCCATGCGTTTTTTTGTATCAAACTTTGACCCGCATAAAGGCCGTATCAATGTTTGTTTGCACATTATGCCTTGTAGAAGAAGAAAAAGTTTTAGTCTGCCAAGGTTAGGAACTAGCCCTGTTCCCCACCCGATTCAGTAGTGAAAAAGAGTGAGGGCCCCACTTCAATTCGCTTGCGCGCGCATTAAGAGAGCAAAAACACACACACACTCAATTGACATTACGTCGCAGAGCCGCTTCTTCATTCAGCCCTGCCTTGCCTTTTATTTTTCTGACATCCGAAAATTCATTTGGCCGCGCTTGCTCGCAGACCCGCAGAACCCTCTCTAATACATACACTACACTATACCTATTCAACCCCTCATTTTCCCACTTCTCTCCAGAGTTTGATTTTACATTCAATGTATCTGTCATAATCATTTCCTCCTTTACATCCACCTTCGACCTCATCCTCAATCTCTTTTCGACACCTTTCATCCGACCTTTCCCCACCATCAATCCCACCCCTCTACCCCTATTCGCCTCTCCGATTCTCTCTCTCTCTATATCGATCAATCGACTTTTTGGTGGCCAATAGTCGATCTCAAATTCAAGCATTCTTACAACAAGATAGATTGCACGGTGTCAAATCATCTTGTGGCCATCCAGACAGAATTCGATCAAATTCTCGTCTAAACCTCCTCCTCCTCCAATAACAATCCATCATGGGTCTACCTCCTCGTCATTCTCGCACAGTTCCCGCCCCACCAAGAACGGGCGGTGCACCTGCAATCAATCCAAACTTGATCTTGGCCATTCGATTCTTGCTTTCGTTACTCATTTGTGCTTTGGCCATCATTGCAGCAGTCATTTCAATCTTGGTTGTTCAATATTACAACTCTCATCATATCATCGCTCCATCATGGGGATCGCTAATCTTTATTATTGTTTTGGGTTTGGCAACACCTTGTTTGTACTTTGGATACAATATCCTATTACCTATCGCACCTTTCATCAACTATGGTGATTTCCTTTACGGTATCATGATGGTCAAGATTGAATTGCTCTTCCAATTTTCAATGGCCGTGCTATGGGTATCCGGTGCTTTGGCCTATGCAAGCGATCTTCGTGGATATGAAAACTGTCAATTTGACGGATATTTCCATCAAGCAAAGCCTGCCAACTTCGAACATGTTTGCGATTTGATCAATTACGTTGTCCCATTCAATTATGCAGCTTTCGGTGTTCAAACATTATTGTTCGTTTTTGAATTGATGTTTGGATTATACACTTTCCTTTACCTTGATCAAGAATCTCTCAGTGAACCACACTTTGCGTGGGGTCGTCGTGCATACGATTACAGAACAGGAGCAAGTCAAACGGGCGGAGCAGGACGCAAAAATGTATACCGCGCCCGTGCCATCAATGCAGACGAAGGAGAACAAAGTGAAGTTATGGAAGCAGGTGCAGGAAGACGTGGAGCTGCATACAATGATCCAGAAAGAGGATCAGAAGAGATGAACGAAGTTGATAACGACGGACCAGCAACACTTGGTTCGCGTGGAAGGGGAAGACGTGGATATATCGAAGATGACGAAGAAGATCCACATTCAGCCGCTGATGGTATTGATGAAGATGAACAATCTGGATGGCATTTGCGCGATGAACATCGTGGAGATGCACATGCCTAGATATGATGCTCTACCTTCTTGAAAACTGGATATTCTCTTTGTCAATCTTGCCTTCCACCGATTCCCCTTTAAATGAAACTGCTTTCTCTCGTTGCGATCAAAAAAATGGATTGGTCTCGTGCCATTCCTCCCGCTTCGTATACCGATGCTCTGCTATGCAATCACTCATCGACACAATCGATCTTACTATTATTATTCCAACCAATCATTCGTTTCGCTTAATCAACAATTCGCTTATCTCGGTCTTCAAGGAAAAAGCTGAAGTGGTTGTCGCATGTATTTCTTTATTCGTTTACAAATGCGCCCGCGAGCTCTTTTGGACAACAACAAACTTTCGCTTTCTCATCTTTTGCTATTGCTTATTTTTTTTGGTCAACTACTTTCGATTCAAAACTTGTACTTTTTTACCACCTTTTTTTCGCTTCACATCTACGCTTGTCATTCTTTTGGCAAATCTGCTCTGTTTTTTCACGGTATACCCTGTGAAAAAACATCAATGCATGCACGACATTTTATCTTACGTCCTCTTTTCTCATCACCTGTTTCAACAGTGATTTGCAGTTTCCACCCTCCCCCTATTTCTCCTCCTCTTTCACTTAATATCAATTGGCAATGATATCCAATTCAAAGCAGAAATTAAACATGTGTGAAAAACAATTTAGAGATTAGACACGAATACAGTTGGGTTCTTGCCCGATAAGTTTAGGTGGGACTTTTGTCGACATATACAGTTGCTTATAGAATTGAGCGTACGAGCTTGCACCTGCAGTCACAGACTGAAGGGATACAAGTGATACATGACATAATCAAAGGAGATTAAAATGAAAGATGAGATTAAGTAGAAATCGTTGTTATGTCAGTAGAATCATCTTGCCCTGGCAACACATCCTACTTTGCATACTTTTGTTCAATTTCAGACAAGAGTTTGAAAGCGTTTGTAGCATCCAAACTCATCGAATAAGGACCATCACCAAGTGTAAGATAAATGATTTCAACCGAACGATGATGAGCTTCGTACAATTCTTGCGCAGTACAAACAGATAAATCCATCTTTGTACTCATTTTACATTGTTGATGTTGAAAACCATAAATTGCTCTTTTGAATGCAACTCCTTTTCCGAACAAAAATTGTTGTACTTCTTTATGCCATTCACGATAATTTTCTTTTCCACGTAGGATTGGAAGTGTTTGTCCGTCAATGGTGATTGTTTCTGCCATCTTTTGCTACTTTTTGATTCTTGCTAGAAGATCAACTTTTAGCATGATAGGCGGAACGTTCGATTTTTGGTATAATGTTGTATCAATTTATAGCCTCTTTTCCCCCATTCTTATTATACCATATAAAGCAGTCTTGTGGACAAATAATGGGAGTAAAAGCCAAGAGTTCAATTCGCGGCTGAATATTTTATGTGGAATAGCATTTATCCACAATCCGATTTGTATGCATTCTTAATCCGATGAAATCAGGAAGGAAACAGAATTCATTAGATGATGAAATGTAGTCGTTGCGATCAAAAAAGCTTATTTCTTTATCGTTTCTTTCGTATAGAGCAGGAGGGATGATTCTTGGATTCAAATCATATAGTAATTCGATCTGCTTTTAATTTGGATCACCACAGCAAAATCATCTGATCCACTACAAAAGACGAGCAAACGATTCAGCCTCGGAGCAATGATGAAACACAGCACAGTGCTTGAAAAACCATGCTGAGCCGCGAAAGATGATAACCAGTATAATACGCAGCCATATCCACCACATATCCGTGGGACAATAGGCGGTGTAATGTGGAACGTGCAAAAGAAGTTCAATCATATTCAATACACAATTCATTTCATATTCCGATCGCAAAGTCTTAACAAATTTGATTGTTCATTCTTTTCTGCCACATATTACCACAAAAATTGATACGCAATAATTCAGTTTTGTCAAGACGCACTGTGGTTTTGTCCATGGATATTCCACTTCGTCACCCCACAATATCGTTTATTGGTAAACGAAACAAAAGCAGTCCACATTACACAGCCATGGACTTCTACAAGTTCGGATCCAATCAACAGAGCCAATCACAGGATCCGTAATCAGTGGCGCTGATGCTGCCTTCTCACTCCAGCCTCTTCTCACTCCAGCCTCTTCTCACTCCAGCCTCTTCTCACTCCAGCCTCTTCTCACTCCAGCCTCTTCTCACTCCACTTTCTGCCCGTCCTCCCCACCTTCTGCCCTTCCTCCCCACCTTCTGCCCTTCCTCCCCACCTTCTGCCCTTCCTCCTCACTTTCTGCCCTTCCTCCTCAC
>NW_020289962.1:0-2623 GCF_003144205.1 Meira miltonrushii
ATTTACAGCTTGTCAGATCCATTGATCCTTATATGCCGTCGGTTGAACCTGATCTACCATCCGTTGAACAACATGCACCGTCCGTTGGATTTGATATAGCATCCGTTGGACCTGATTTGCAACATCTACTTTGATATCAGGATAGCATCAGTAGTGCATCCCCATGAAATTGCATAACAATGTACAAGCTTTTTCGTCTGACTACAAACATTTAAAAGGAGGCCTTTTTTGAAAGTTGAAAATCCCCCTTCCCACATTCATTCTTCCTTATACTCACCAATTCTCCTCTTCCGACTTGCTTCCACATCCACCATCACAACCTCTTACACCCATCAATTCTCCTCTTACGTTTTGCTTCAGCACCCACCTCACCACCTCTCCGCTGTGGGCTCTTCAATCAGTACAGCAAAAGCACGGCCGATAGCATGACGATGAAGAGGACGATGATGACGACGCTGACGATGACGATGACTATGAAGATGACGATGAAGAGGATGATGACGACGATGATCAGAAGAAGAATGACAATGATGCGGAAGATGGTGGTCGTGGTGGTTGTGGAAAGATACTTAATGTTTATTAATGAGATGTAGTCATGCTGTCGCCCATCAAAGGATGAGCAAAATGCGTGCGTTGTGAGAACTAAGTTAAGGGATCGGATGTCTATGACACGATCATGAGCAAGTGTGGCCACGAGCAAGTGTGACCATGGGCCAGTGTGATCATGAGCATGTGTGATCAAGGCGGAATGTATGCTATAAAGTACATTGACTAAAAGTATAACGGTTGAGTAATGGTATAACGGTTGAGTAATGGTATAACGGTTGAGTAATGGTACAACGATTGTGCATCAGGTCTGTCGACCCAGTCGTTGGGTTCCTGCTATTCACCATCGTTCAAACTCCACCTCTCCAACCGTAGAAGGCTGGTCGTGCCACAATCGTTCACAGTAACGATTATGTTCCTGCGTCCCGATTTGAGTGGACCATAGATGGTGATGAGTCGGTTTTGCTGTCCGCCGCGTTGTGCGTGACGGCCTTTTGTCCTTCTTGGCACTTGACAGCTGGTCGGAAGGTGTACGAAGAGGGTCGAGATGAAGCCCAGTAGCCTAACGAATCTATGCCATATCCTCTCGATGGAGCTGATCTGTGAGATGATGACACCATCTTGACCCTGTGCATGTGCCTGCTATTCTCATGGCTCCCCTTTGCATGACTCTCATTGTTCCTCTTTGTCTGTTCTTCTGCCATATTCCATACACTTTGTTCTTCCTCATTCAATTGGTCCAATTCTTGCGTTGGAAGTGAAATGGGAACAGATCTGCAAATGTGAATGCTCTCCGTAAACTTGTATGTCTCACGTCCATCACAGGTAATTGATATTCCCCGTATTCAACATTTCAGCACTGTGAAAGCTAGTTATACCTTCACCGTCGTTTATTTTTACCCTTTTGGAGCCGTCTTCCTTAACTCACCTCCTTTGAGAGGATACGTGTGATCCATCTCTCCTGATAGATTGTCCGCACTTCCACCAATCTTCGTCTCCTTTCGTAAAATGCCACAGCAACATCGTATCTACCGCCATTGGAAGTCCATCTGACAGACATTGATTATCTATTTGGACTTTACGTCGTGACCTTATCTTGAGACTGGTCATGATGCGACGACGAGCAAAGGTTGACTATTCCCATACTCCTTTTGGGCCTTAATCAATCCCATCACGGAAGTTGTGCTGACGGAACTCGAAGTCAAGTCATCTTGAACAATGTCGAGGCTCGAAACGGTCAACTTGAGGAAAGAAGGCTTTCTATTTCCGTATCTATGTCGATTTAGCTGTAATGTGTAGGAAAGAAGAGGAGAGAATCATTTATGTAGCATCTCGCAGAAGGAGAACCCTTCACCATCTGTCGAACCTTTTGCAAGATACTTTCGTCCATCCATGGGAAAATCACTCGCCCAGATTCAGGAGCATCAAGTTCAAGGAACGGAGTCAGATGGGCAACTTTTAAGAGGGGAGTAGTGTGTGCATGGAAAAGAGAACCCTCTACCATCTGTCGAACCTTATGTAAGATACTTTCGTCCATCCATAGAAAATCACTCGCCCAGATTCGGGAACATCAAGTTCAAGGAACGGAGTCAGATGGGCGCATCAGTGAAGCGTCTATCCTGTCCGACTTGTTGGCGTAACGAGAGTAAGATGAGCCAGAACTTCTCGTTTCGCAATTTTCCAAAGACCCTCCCTCTAAACATAAACACCTAAAGGGAGAAGAGGGAAGAGTGAGAATAGGGTGATGACTGTAAAATGTGAAGAGGATGATGACGGTGGAATGAGGAGAAGATGATGACGGCGGAGTAAGAAGAGACTGTTGGTGGCCTCTTCTCATCCGCATTCAAAAGCCGACCGGATAAAACCTTTCGAGATTCATGAATGATCATCTCGTACGTCGCTCAAGATCGGATCATGACATAGCATTCAAACAAGTGGCACAACAGAAGAAATGGCATACTTGACATCAACATTTGTCTTTCCTCTGCCCTCCTTTCCATGCTTTCACTTCACACTCTTTGGCTTTACATCCGTTCAACATTACCAAAGAAGCTCGTCATCGTTGCTTGTTTTGAAG
>NW_020289962.1:3465-4849 GCF_003144205.1 Meira miltonrushii
GTTAGTAAGAGTCATAAATAGTAGCTGCAGATGATTGGTCAAAAAGTATTCGTTTGAAAGCCAGCAAAGCGGGATATCTCAAAACCATCGGATGGTTAGCAGAAAGAACTGAGGATTACGGCTGCAGATTGTACAGATAAATGCAAGCTATCAAGCAAGCCATTATGCAAACGTCAAAGAAGCGTGATATCTCATAAGGCTGCCAAGCATCAATTACCGGGAAGCCGAAAGAACGGGATATTTCTTCCATCGGATGGTCCAACGAAAGCATAGAATTGTGAATCATGCTAGCAATTGGATGGTCTTTTTATTTATGTAACATGCATGTGGATTATAGTAAGTTAACCTGTCTGTCAGATTCGATTTTGACATACTTAACAGTCTAGGGAAAATCACCTGAATTCTGAAAACTATGAAGAGAGGTCTGTCTTTCGTATAAATACTCGAATTCCCTTTTCGAATTCATCCCAGAACCACCACCCACTTCCACACGCTCTCCCTTCGTAAAGAGGCGCCTATCTGACTCCGTTCTGAGCATCGATGCTTTCATCCAGCCCATGGAAACATCGTGCAATAAGTTCGACAGATGAGGCGCCCATCTGATTCCGTCTTTTGTATAAACACTCGAATTCCCTTTTCATATTTATCCTAGAACCACCACCCACTTCCACACGCTCTCCCTTCGTAAAAAGGCGCCCATCTGACTCCGTTCTGAGCATCGATGCTTTCATCCAGCCCATGGAAACACCGTGCAATAAGCTCGACAGATGGTGAAGGGTAAGGGTCTTGCTTTCTCTGTTTTTTCTTCTCACTCTTTCCCCTTTTCCCCTCACAACTATGAAGAGAGGTCTGTCTTTTGTATAAATACTCGAATTCCCTTTTCATATCCATCCTAGAACCACCACACACTTCCATACGCTCTCCCTTCGCAAAAAGGAGCCCATCTGACTCCGTTCTGAGCATCGATGCTTTCATCCAGCCCATGGAAACATCGTGCAACAAGCTCGACAGATGGTAGAGGGTTCTCTTTATTGAGAATTTATATAGATGGTTCTCTGCCTTTCTTTTCCCTCACAGCACACAGCTAGCTCGATACAGTAATGGACATGGAACGCCTTCGCTCGCCAGATCGATCGATTCGAATCTCGATATTGTTCACGGTAGTCCGCTTCGGATTCCCCAACTCAACGTTTGTCAGATATAGTAGTATAGGAGCGAATATCTAACCACGCCGCATATGACAAGATTTTCACACCAGATCGTCTCGACAATCCAGGCGTACACATACAAGGTCCAAAAGGAGTAGAATGGATGAAAGGTACATTATATATAATTCGCCTTTTCGGATCGACCGCAACTCCCACCACCCAATCTCATTCCAATC
>NW_020289962.1:5854-11054 GCF_003144205.1 Meira miltonrushii
CTCAACAAGAGAAATAGTACACCTGATATCAACAATTATCTTTCTTCCACCCTCGTTTTCCACGCTCCTACTTCACGCTTTTGACTGCATCTCCCAGTGATATCTATTCATCTTTACCGAAGAAGTTCATCATTAAATCTTAGGTTTAAGTGAGATCGATTAAGTCGGGCAAAATTTTCTTTATTTGAGGATGACTCTATACCCGCATTTATGTGCTCTTGCAAGCGATCACTGGCAGTCGAAGAAGCATCGGTCTTTAGCGCATACCTGTTTGGATGACAGATCAAATACGGCGCATTTTTGCGAAGAGCTGCGTGTGAAAGTGGGTGGTGGTAGTGGGATGAATTTGAAAAGGGAAGTCAAGTGTTTATACAAAAGATGAATTTCTCTTTGTTATTCTACAGACTTATCATGAATCATACGACCTTGAGCCAGCAGATATGGTTATGACAAAATCGAAATCAGCAAGCGACTCTTACAGTAGTGACATGTCGAAGCTAATCCATTGGGTCAGATCTATCATATGAGAAGTACGCGCAACATATCATTTACACTTTGGACTGTAGAATTGACTTTCAAACTATGCTCTACCCGTCCATAGAGTTCAACAAATGATTTTGCCCTCTCCATTGTGTATATCATATATGCAGAATAGACAAACAGTGTCTGTCAGATGGACTTCCAACGGCGGTGGATGCTATTTTTAGTTACAAGTTCGGAAAGCAAAGAATTTATATATCTTATTACGAGCCTCGTCGTTTACAGCTTATCAGATCCGTTGGTTCTTATCTACCGTCTGTTGGACCTGATTCACCATCCGTTGAACATCATACACCGTTGCAACTGACGTGCCGTCCGTTGAGTGTGATATAGCATCCGTTGAAATTGACTTACCATCCGCTGAAAATGATGTACCATCCGTCGAACCTGATGTACCGTCCATTGGATTTGATGTACCATCCGTTGGACCTGATTTGCAACATCTACTTTGATGTCAGGATAGCATCAGTGGTGCATCTCCATGAAATTGCATAACTATGAACAAACTTCTTCGTCTGACTACAAACATTTAAAAGGAGGCCTTTTTCGAAAGCTGAAAATTTCCCCTCCCCCATTCATTCTTTCTTACACTCACCAATTCTCCTCTTACGTTTCGCTTCCACATCCACCACCACCACCACCACCACCTCTTACACCCACCAATTCTCCTCTTACGTTCTGCTTCAACACCCACCATCACCACCTCTCCGCTGTAGGCCCTTCAATCAAAACAACAACATCACGGCCGACCGGAGGATGAAGATGACGATGACCCACCAATTTCCTCTTACGTTTTGCTTCAACACACACCACCACCACCACCTCTCCGCTGTAGGCCCTTCAATCAATACAACAACATCACGGCCGACAGGAGGATGAAGATGACGATGAAGATGACGATGAAGAGGAGGATGGTGGTGCTGGTGGTGGTGAAAAGATCCCTAATGTTTGCTAATGAGATGTAGTCATGCCGTCGCCAATCAAAGGATAGGCAAAATGAGTGCGTTGTGAGAATTAAGTGAAGGGATCGGATGTCTATGACACGATCATAAGCAAGTGTGATCATGGGCAAGTGTGACCGCGAGCAAGTGCGACCACGAGCAAGTGTGGCCATGAGTGAGTGTGGCCATGGTTGAGTGTGGTCATGAGCAATTGTGGCCATGAGCAAGTGTGATCATCAGCAAGTGTGATCATCAGCATGTGTGGCCATGAGCGAGTGTGGCCATGAGCAGGTAGATCAAGACGGAATGTATGCCAGAAGAGTACATTAATTACAAGTACAACGGTTGAGTTATGGTACAATGATTGTGCATATAGTCTATCGATCCTATCGTTGGATTTCTGCGATACGCCATTGCTCAAACTGATCTTCTACGCACCGTAGAAGACTGATCGGGCCACAATCGTTCACAGCAACGATTATGTTCCTGCGTCCAAATCTGAGTGGTCCATAGACGTTGATGAGTCGGTTTTGCTGTCCACCGCGTTGTGCATGACGGCCTTTTGTCCTCCTCGGCACTTGATAGCCAGGCGGAAGGTGTGCAAATAGAGTCGAGATGAAGCCCAGTAGGCTAACGAATCGATGCCATATCCTCTCGATGGAGCTGGTCTGTGAGATGATGGCACCATCTTGAAATCGTTCCTGTGCCTCTTTAGCCTGTCTTTGTGCTTGAGCTTCTCTCACGCCTCCCTCTCCGTAACTCCCGATATTCTTCTTTCTCTGCTCTTCTGCCAGCTTCCATACCCTTTGTTCTTCTTCATCCATTTGGTCCGAAACTTGCGTTGGAAGTGAAAGCCCGTAAACTTGTATGTCTCACGTCCATCACAGCTAATTGATGTGCGCGTATTCAACATTTAAGCAGTGTGAAAGCTAGTTATACCGTCACCATCGTTTATTTCTCCCCCTTTTGGAGCCTTCTTCCTTAGTTCACCTCAAATTGGGAGAACATGTGTGATCCATTCTTCCTGATAGATTGTCCGCACTTCCACCAATCTTCATCTCCTTTCGTATAGGGTCACAGCAACATCGTATCTACCGCCATTGGAAGTCCAACTGATCGACATTGATTATCTATTTGGACTTGTACATTGTGGGTTCATCTTGAGATTTGGTCATGATGCGGAAATGAGCAAAGGTTGACCATTTCCTTACTTCTTGTGGGCCTTAACCATTCCCATCAAGAACGCTAATCTGGAAGAGTTCGAAGTAAAACCATCTTCAACAATGTTGAGGCTCGAAACGGTCATATTGACGAAAGAAGGCTTTCCGTGCTGCTGGGAAGGAAGGGGAGATAATTTTTCATACAGCATCTCACAAAAGAGAATCTTCTACCATCTGTCGAACCTTAGGGAAGCATGAATGCTCAGAATGGAGTTAAATGGGCGCATTCCTGCGAAGAGCTGCATGTGGAAGTGGGTGGTGGTGGTGGCGAAGTGAAATTGAGCAGGGAAGTCAAACATTTGTAAAATTCTTGGGTGTACACGATTTGCAGGATTTTCGGAATTCATGCAATTGCGTGCCGGCAGTATGAATACAGTGAACTCAAGATTAGTAAACGAGGCCGCTCCAAAGAGCACAACAAAAGATTCTTGTTCTTCTATTGTGTATGTCACATAGGCAGAGCAGATGACCAATGTTCGTCAGATGGACTTTGAATGGTGTGATGTTACTGTCCAACGGGTAGGAGGCTGTATAGTAATGAGAGTGTATGCATCGGAAAGCGGACAGAAAGGTAACAGTGCTTTTGTATGGCCTCAATTGCACTCGTTCAATCCTGGAATCCATTCTCCAGAAACGTTGATGCAATCACTCTGTTGGAAACACGATTCCGAGGATATGACGAAGCAGGGTGCCAGTTTTAATTCCAAAGGCAGCAAACCATCTTCTGTCGGATTTGCGACTTTTGTCGATGCAATGAGTGCTCGAGTTGTTGCTCAGTCTGTGCATTACCCGATCCCGGGCTATTGCAAGACAAGTCTTGCACCTGAACCTCGTGATATCATTTGGAGTAATGTTTCCGTTCCCTCGAACGAGAGACGTGTTCGACAACTTCTCGTTTCCGCCTTTACAATTGCTTTGTTCGTCTTCTATATTCCGCCCTTGACATTCCTTGCTTCTTTGCTCAGTCCAAACACGATCAAGAAGTACTTGCCAGGTCTGTACGATCTTTTACGCAAGAATAGACGATTGGAAGCATTGGTCAGCAGCAGCTTGCCATCCGTTGTTTTGATCGGATTCAATACTTTATTCCTCTCATCCTCGGATGGACAGCATATCTACAAGGTATCAAAGCGCGTAGCTTGATCGAAATGAGCGTGTTGAAGAGGTATCATCTTTTCTTGATGATTTCCGTCATCTTCATTTGCCTCATCACATCGACCGCACTGGGAGTACTTACGGATCTGGCTGGAAATCCGATGAGAATCATAGATAAGCTCGCTCAATCTTTACCACAAGTACGTCATTTCAGTTTGTCGTACGTGGTGTTCCAGTCGTTGGCCATCATACCGTTGCAGCTTCTACAATTACCGGTCACACTTGGTCGTGCGTTTGGTCGACTGACGGTAAAGACACCTCGTCAACATGCTGAACTGAACGCTCCACCTCAACTATACTCTGGAAGTGTGAATCTTGCCGCTTTAATCGTGTTCACATTGGGTATTCTTTACAGCATTGTGACGCCATTGATCACCGTCTTTGCAATGATCTACTTTGCTTTGGCATATCTGGTGTACAAGTACAAGCTCTTGTTCGTTTTCTACCGATCATACGAATCAAGAGGACAAGCATGGCCTTTGTCATCGATGCGTTGCATTTGGGCTCTACTACTCTTTCAAATCTTTCAACTTTCCCTCTTTTCGGTTCGCAAGCAGTTGCTATTGTCCACTTTGACGTTGCCTTTGATTGCTTTCACGTTTTGGTTCCAACATTACCTCTCGCGAACATTCACAGAGTTGAGCGAGTATGTTAGCTTGAGCAGCATTGCCGAAATCAACAAGCCAAGTCTACAGCCAGGAACAGGAAAGGCACAGGCAACGCTCGCACCATCAGCAGAGATCGCCAATGCCGTTGCTAATAATGCTTCAACGAACGACAACAGTAAAAAGCAACTGGTCAATCAATAAAGAAACCCGATCGGTTCTCTGCGAGCGGAAGCATTGGATGGAATCGATCTAAGTGAGACAGTACTATCACGAAAACGGTATTCGACAAAAGATGAAACATTATTCATTATACAAAAAGATCGTCATACAGATTACAGAGAACCTCCGGCAGCGGGCTACTGTTATGGAGTTTTGAACACCGGTCGAAGACGTTATGGACATCCTGCCGTTGCTAGTACATTGCCGGAAATATGGCCTCCAGTTTATGTAGATGATGACGACGAGAAAGATGATAACGAGCAAGATCAAAGCATCTCTCAATCAGGCACTGCTGGTTTACCTGCCGATAATAGCGATAGAGGATCATTGACGGGCGTTGGTAGTGTGCTGGGAAGAACACGAAGACAGAGCAGACCACACGAAGCTGTTGTAGTCTCTTTACGAAAGCGCAAATCATCTTTGATCCCTTCTTCAAGTCTGTCAAACGTCTCTGTGCGTAATCGTAAAATGTCATCGCAAGAAGCAGGTGGATCGGGAATCAGTGGACTGCCAGCTT
>NW_020289963.1:5000-8434 GCF_003144205.1 Meira miltonrushii
TGACAAAAGCACAAGATTTTTATGGGTTTGCCTTAACAAAAATCTATGGCTGACACTCATCCACTCATACATTTAAGGCAAGGTGATACAAAGAGGCTATGCAATCACCAAGCCCAAGGACCCGCAAAGAATAAATTCTTTTTGGAGAAATTCACGACACTCAAACAGGCATGCTCCGAGGAATACCAAGGAGCGCAAGATGCGTTCAAAGATTCGATGATTCACTGAATTCTGCAATTCACATTACCTATCGCGTTTCGCTGCGTTCTTCATCGATGGGAGAACCAAGAGATCCGTTGTCAAAAGTTGTATATTTGTTAAAATATTTTTACGTTCAAAAAAACATAGAGTTTGTGTATTAAATTGTTTGTTTGTTTATGTGTTTCCACACAAACAAACAAATGCACAGGTGTTTAGGATGAAAAAGAAGGTTCGGGAAGATCGAAATCAAACCCTAAAAATTCTCTAATGATCCTTCTGCAGGTTCACCTACAGAAACCTTGTTATGACTTTTACTTCCTCTAAATGATCAAGTTTGCCCAAGTTTTCAGCAATCGGGTGCCATTGCTGGCTCCCAAACGCCGATCCCAAGGGCTCACTAAACCATTCAATCGGTAGTAGCGACAGGCGGTGTGTACAACAGTTTATCCGTAAAGCTTACGCCAACGGCTCGACTATATCTTAAGCAGTGTGAGAAACACTGCCCACCAACATCTAGTCTGTGAACTGCACTCGTGAGTATGCTTGAAGGCACACTGGTAGAGCTTGGCTGCGGATAATCCAATCTTAAGCGTTTTTACCATACCCTAGGTCATTACCCCGGTGCTGACAAGATTTTTCAATCTTGCAGCGGTAGCTTAAGCTCTAAGAACTTCCCCGCAATTTGATGGTGTTGCCAATATTTATTGACTAGCATGAACTTTGATCATACTTTCAGCCCCTTGTACATTTAAAAAGGGCAGGGACGTATTCAACGCAAGCTGATGACTTACGCTTACAAGGAATTCCTCGTTGAAGAGCAATAATTGCAATGCTCTATCCCCAGCACGACAGAGTTTCGAAGATTTCCCAGTCCTTCCGGACAAGGAGAAAAACTCGTTGGCTCTGTCAGTGTAGCGCGCGTGCGGCCCAGAACATCTAAGGGCATCACAGACCTGTTATTGCCTCAAACTTCCATCTACTAAACGTAGATAGTCCCTCTAAGAAGCCAAAAAAGCCAACCAAAGTCGACCCGGCTATTTAGCAGGTTAAGGTCTCGTTCGTTATCGGAATTAACCAGACAAATCACTCCACCAACTAAGAACGGCCATGCACCACCACCCTCATAATCAAGAAAGAGCTATCAATCTGTCAATCCTTCATGAGTCTGGACCTGGTGAGTTTCCCCGTGTTGAGTCAAATTAAGCCGCAGGCTCCCGTTAACGAAAACAGTAAGCATTTTCCCGCAATTCTTTCGAATCACGCTTGGACTATATCTTAAGCAGGAACCAAACAAACAAACACAAACACAAACAAACATTTTTTGTTTGTTTGTTTGTTTGCTTTGTTCCCACCCACAACCATTTAGTCTCTGAACCTTTCACTCATTTTTTGTGTGTGTGTGAGTGACTTGGCTGCGGATTGTTCAATCTCAGACGTTTTTACCATCCCCTAGGTCATTACCCCGGTGCTGCACTATTTTTTGCAAAATAGCCGCGGTAGTCTAAGCATAAGAAGTTTCCCGCAATTTGGATGTGTTGCCAAAAGAGTGGTACTCTTTTGACTAGCCTTTTTTTTGTGCGTGCGAATATTCTCACGCTCAAAGGACATTTCCCACCTACACTTTCGTGCGGCTTTTTGGAGCAGAACCATGCGGCTAAACATAATTTTTTCACTCCTGGTGGTGCCCTTCCGTCAATTTCTTTAAGTTTCAGCCTTGCGACCATACTCCCCCCAGAACCCAAAAACTTTGATTTCTCGCAAGGTGCCGAACGAGTCAAGAAAAAATAACATCGTCCGATCCCTAGTCGGCATAGTTTACTGTTAAGACTACAACGGTATCTAATCGTTTTCGATCCCCTAACCTTCGTTCTTGATTAATGAAAACATCCTTGGCAAATGCTTTCGCAGTAGTTCGTCTTCACAAAATCCAAGAATTTCACCTCTAGCATGTGAATACGAATGCCCCCGACTATCCCTATTAATCATTACGGCGGATCCTAGAAACCAACAAAATAGGACCGCAACGTCCTATTCTATTATTCCATGCTAATATATTCGGGCATAGGCCTGCTTTGAACACTCTAATTTTTTCAAAGTAAAAGTCCTGGCCAGACACTTGAACACCGAATAAACGGCATCCAAGGCTCACCAAGAAAGGAAGGCCCAATCGAAACAGTGCACGCCGTGAAGCGGACCGAACGACCAGGGCCTGAAATTCAACTACGAGCTTTTTAACTGCAACAACTTTAATATACGCTATTGGAGCTGGAATTACCGCGGCTGCTGGCACCAGACTTGCCCTCCAATTGTTCCTCGTTAAGGGATTTAAATTGTACTCATTCCAATTATAAGACCTGTAAGGCCCTATATTGTTATTTATTGTCACTACCTCCCCGTGTCGGGATTGGGTAATTTGCGCGCCTGCTGCCTTCCTTGGATGTGGTAGCCGTTTCTCAGGCTCCCTCTCCGGAATCGAACCCTTATTCCCCGTTACCCGTTGCAACCATGGTAGGCCTCTATCCTACCATCAAAGTTGATAGGGCAGATATTTGAATGAAGCATCGCCGGCACAAGGCCATGCGATTAGAAAAGTTATTATGATTCACCAAAGGACGCCGAAGCGGTTGGTTTTTACCTAATAAATACACCCCTTCCAAAAAGTCGGGGCTTTTACGCATGTATTAGCTCTAGAATTACCACAGTTATCCATGTAGTAAAGTACCATCAAATAAACTATAACTGATTTAATGAGCCATTCGCAGTTTCACCGTAAAATTGCTTATACTTAGACATGCATGGCTTAATCTTTGAGACAAGCATATGACTACTGGCAGAATCAACCAGGTAACTATTCAACAATTTGCCAAAAAAAGCAAGGAAACGTCAGCACGAATGCTGATGAGTTTTGTTTTTTTCCACTCATTGTGAGTTGACACCAAGTTTTTTCCAAAAAAACGTCGGTTGTATGGTGTTTGTGTGAATGCATCATGGAAATGAATCAACAATTTTTGCAAACGCACATGCACACATACTTCCTTGTTCGCCGGTTCATCACTTGCTGAAGGACAACCTACCAAAGTTGAAATGAATATGCATCATGGAAATGAATCGACAATTTTTGCATTTTCACCAACTGAGGTGAGCCGCCTTTGGAGAAGATTTGCAATTAAGCAAGATCTTCAAAGCTGTTTTGATAAATCGTTTGTTTAGGTCTAGCCAACGGCAAGAAATAC
>NW_020289964.1:0-6534 GCF_003144205.1 Meira miltonrushii
TTTTCTTTTTCTTCTTTTCTTTTTCTTCTTTTCTTTTTCTTCTTTTCTTTTTCTTCTTTTCTTTTTCTTCTTTTCTTTTTCTTCTTTTCTTTTTCTTTTTTTGATCTTCTCTTTTCTTTGATGCAGTTGCAAAGCAAAATATTGCTTCAGGATGTGTAAGAGGAGGAGTGAGAGGATGAGCGTGAGGAGGAGTGAGAATAGCAAAGAACTCGTTCTTTGATCCAGAGAAAGGGTAGCGCAAGGATGAGAGAGCAAATGTCGCATAAGGGGTTGCAAGAGTGATCATGTCGCCATTTTAATTGATGATCAAGTAATGCCCTCTTGACCATGAAAGTTGTTTGTGAATTGAACTTTAGAACCGTTGAGTAGACATGATGCTGCTGTGACGGTGTCGGAAGACTTGAGTAATGGTAATGGCAAGTGCTCCATTCCGGCTGATGATGTTTCGTTTATTCGGTTGATACGTTCGAATTTCGATCTTGTATGCATCGGCAAATGGAAAAGCGATGCATTCGACTGCTCTCCTTGATCTTCTAAAGATTTTCTCGAATCGTCCGGGGAGATAACGTGTTGATTCGGGCCCGATTCAATCCTTTGTATTTGTGAGCTCTTTTCATGAAGTGATGCCGGTTGTGCCTGCGTTGATTGCCGCGATCAATGTTGTGTGACGATTTGAAAAGAGAAATGTGTGATGCCGATTGTACGACGGGTGGATCTCGAATGACAAGAGAATGATACCGGTTGAATGAGCTGTGATCCATAAACCAGAATTGGATGATGCCGGTTGAGTGAGGACGCATATGAGATGATGTCCATTGAATTTTCAAAGATTTTCCCGAAGCGTCAAAGAATACCTTGGCGTTTGCACCTGTGAGGCTTTTCTTGTGAAGTGAAATGATGCCATGTTTGTTTGCATTTGAGTGCCACAATCGTTGTTTCGTGAGAAATTTGTGATGCTGAGTGGATGGCAAGTGGGTCTTGAATGAAAAGTAGGTTTAGAAAGAGAAGTGGATTTGGAATGGGAAGTGGGTCTTGAATGACAAGAGAATGATGATTGAAGTGAGATGTGGGTGTTGGGGGTTAGTTTCAATCAAAAAAGGGGACTTTATATACCTTTCATCCTCTCATTTCACAGTTTCAAAATTCGTATTATTTTCCCTAAACTGTCGAGTATGTCAAAATCGAATCTGACAGGTCAACTTACAATAAGTCACATGCATGTTATATGATCAAAACGACCATCCATTCGCTAGCATGATCTAAAGTTCTAGACTGTCCTTGGACCATCCGATGGAATTAAGATATCCGGTTCTTTCGGCTTCCCGGCAAACTATGCTTGGCAGCCTTAACATGTCTGATATATTGCATCGCTGCTGCCTTATGTCTGACCATCTTGAGTTCTTGTCAACCATCAGATGGATCTGAGATATCACGCTTTTTTGACGTTTGCACAATGGCTTCCTTGATAGCTTCGATTACCTGCATAATCTGCAGTCGCAATCCTCACTTCTTTCTGCTAATCATCCGATGGCTTTGAGATATCCCATGTTTCTGGCTTTCAAACGAACACTTTGGTTTGACAGATAATATGCAGCTGCTATTTATAAATCTTACTAACCATCCGATGATTCTGATATATTCCGCTTTTCTGGCTTTCAGACGAACACTTCTTTGTCCAATAATCTGCAGCTGCAATCTGTCATTCTTACTAAACATCTGATGGTTTTGAGATATCCCGCTTTTCCGACTTTCAATCGAATACTTTTTTTGGATCAATCTTTGAGATATCCCAACTTTCTGGCTTTCAAACGAATACTTTGATTTGACAGATCATCTGCAGCTACTATTTATAACTCTTACTAACCATCTGATGGATCTGAGATATCCCGCTTTTCCGGCTTCCAAACGAGCGCTTCTTTGACAAATCATCTGCAGCTGTTATCTATAACTTTCACTAACAATCTGATCGATCTGAGATATTCCGCTTTTCTGGCTTTCAAACGAATACTTTTTCGACAAGTCATCTGCAGCTCCAATCTGTTAGTGAGACAAAAGTGTAGCTTCAATGGCCATTCTGAAAGCGCATCCAGACACAGCAGAAAGTAAGAAAGATCATGGATCTCTACCTCATCCACAAAGCAGAGAAAAGTAGTGCAAAATGAAAAATGAAAGTTTGAACTCGTATCAGTAAGCTCAAGAACAAAGAAGATAGCCTAGACAGTCAATGGATCCATCGCTCAATTTCCAGTGAACAAGCATAGATTGCAGAGAAGACTTTTGAGATCTGGAGCAGCATCGCTCCTTACCTATACCTCTACTCAGTCCATCCTTTTGATGCCGACAATGTATACAATACATCTGTTAACAACACGTCTAGAAATTGAATGCATACAATTTTGACATCACTTCTTCTTTCCACCTTGCAATTTGGCGGCAGCAGCTTTACGAGCGGCTTCGTCCTCACGTTGCTTCTTCTTGAAGGCTAGATCATCTTCATCATCTTCTGGCTTTTGCTTCTTTGCAGTCTTTAGCGGTTTGGCTTTTGGATGGAAGGAAGGTGTTTGTTTGTCAAATTTGTCAGTACTTTTCTCATTCTCTATTTTTGCAAATAGTCACCCACCCTTTCCACCTTGGTTTCCGGTCGGCATGTTGATTCTATGTGAATGAGGTAGGTTGATGGTGGATTAAGAAGAGGATATAGCCCTTAACCCAATTAAACTCTTACACGTGCTTCAAGCAGAGGATTTCAAAGCAGGCATGTATTCTATATAGAATAGCGCGTTTGACATGAATGCCCGCACTTCTTGACGCGAAACCAATGGATTGAACAGTTTATTTAAAGTGTTGTTCTCTAAAAAGCGCGCCGCGTAAATGCAATGAATGAAATGCAAGTTAAGCCCTTCACGCGTCTTGTATTTTAAGCTATTTGTCCTACTCCTCCTCCTCTTGATGAATGATTCATTTCGGAGCATTTCAAGCTCAAAACAACAAACACGTCAAATCGAACATCTCAACAGGTGAATGGGAAGAGTTCGGTTGCTGTACATGAACGACCTGATTGAATCCAAAAAGAGAAACAGCTAGAGCATGGTCGATTGAAGTCAAAACCAACGTCTTTATTCGGGATACTGGAATTATAAATGGCCCGTTCCATACATCGAGCGCAAAGCAGCCATGTCATCAGAAGGCCAAACGTATCGGAGTCTTTCGAAAAGCTACCACCAAGTCCTTCTGATCTCACGAAAGTAAGCGTATTAAAAGAATCATCTCTAAATCAAGAAAGAAACGGTCAAAGTTTGAAAAAAGTTCCCGCTTTCGATCCAGAACATCGCATATCTCCACCTGATAGGCTAGAGAGTCCTGCTGATGCATCCACGATGAATAAGAGAACGTCTCAAAAATCGCCTTTTCGCTCTCGTGGCTCAAATATACCAAGAAATGTGAACGGCAATGGTAAGAAGGTTTCACCCAAAAAGAATATTGCATATATGCCCGGCGATGGCATTCAACGTGATACTTCTGCAGAAATTTTGGCATCACTGTCCAACTCCAGCCGACTCAAATGGACGCCGGGTTCAAAAAGCTTCAGCGTGGTAGAACGTACAGGTGAATCGTCATATGAAGGTATGGACGATGAAGCACATACACGAGATCGTATCATCCTTCTGCCAACAAAAAGGGCAAGAGATCTTTCACGCTTCCATCCACGTCCAAGTACTTCTTCAATCATACCGCCGCCTGTACATGGAGAAATGGATATCAGCATTCTTGACGATGATGATTTCAATCGCGGACCCACTCCGCCGATCGAATACGAATCCGATCTTCAAATCGAGAATTCTGCGCCTGCAATTCAGCAAATCTCTACGAATTCGCCCAAGCCTGCCGTACAATCACCGCAAAAGAAGGGCAAAAGTCCTCGGAAAACCATGCTGACCCCTGTCAAAGATCGCTTTGTACCTACATCCTCACCTCTCGCAAAACAGATTGATGATGAGGAAAGTCAATTAATGGACGCAGAATGGAATGCGAACGATGATATGGTACTTATGACACCATTGCCTGCAAAAGCCACCAGAAAAGGTACACCTACCAATAGCTCAATGGTGCTGACTTCACCTTTTCACGGCTCAGAGCGAGACACGTCTTCTGTATCACCGTCAAAATCTCTTCGAGATCTTCTTGAATCGTATTACGAAAAAGTGGGAAGAGGAACAAGTGCTAATAGTCGATCGATTAGAAGCAATCATACAATTCAAGATTTATCGCAAGAGCCGACGCCAACGAGACCACTACGAAACGTTTCCGGTCATATTTCTACACCTCATCCGTACAGGTTGCATACCTTGAATGAGTTGCAGGAGGAGCAAGCAGCAACCGCAGAAGAAGCAACGCCGAATGCACAAAGATCACTTGAACAGCCATCAGTCACTCCTGATGCTCTACAATCCAATGCTTCTAGATTGTATGAGCGCGATCTCTCAACAATCTTAGCAGAGAATGTTCCATCTTCAGATCATGATGCCGATTTCACCTTTGATCGCGAAGCAGATATCCAAGAAAGAGCAGCTGAGAAACATGTTCCACAATATCGTAAATCGATCGGAAATATTTTCGATCGGATGCAACAAGGATCTTCTACTGGTGGTCATGATCGTAACCAAGGCACGATCATACGGCATACCTCTTCTTCGCCGATTGTTGAACGAGTGTCATCATCGCCTTTGAAACAAGTATCGTCAGCAAATCACAATGATAATGAGGTTGAGCAAGATGATCAAGATGGTCAAGAAGAGGAAGATGAAGATGAAGACAATCTCGAATACGAGCAGGATGTTGAGGATCCAGATGATGAAAGAGAATTGAACAACCTACGTGAATGGTCTAGGCAAGATGCTGGTGCTCAGGCGGCAGAGGAAAGCGATGCAAATGATGTGGGAGATGATTGGCATGCTTCAGCTCGTTATGAAGCACAAAGCGAAGAAGAAGAATATGATGAAGAGAATCTTGATGAAGAGGAGGAAGATTTTGAGGATGAAGAGGAAGAGGAAAATTTTGAAGATGAAGAGGAGGAGGTAGATCTTGAAGATGAGAGTCAAGATGAAGCTGAACATTACGAAGAATCAGTTGACGAAGAAGTCCAAAGGCAGGAAAACTTTGGAACAAGAGCAAGAAGAACAGACTCGAACGTAGCTTCAGAAGAGGGGGAAGAATCACATGCAGAAGCAAACAGCGTGACGATGAGAGAAAGCGATGAGACGATGGTGTTAGCAAATATGATGCGACAGCGAATGGAAATGCTTGACTCAAGACCTGACATGGTTGAACTCAGCAGCAAAAACTATGATGCAGCTGCTCGTGCAGCTGAAGTCCTCCGAGCATATCACAATTATGTGCAACATGGTTTGTTGGAAGCTGATTTCGATATGGATACCTGCACTATCACAGATTTGGATGAATCTCAACGAGAACGATCAATCACAGCTAATTCTGGTATGAATCGATCAAGCACATTGCGGAGCGCCGAAAAAGGTCGCACACCTAGACTTTCACGCCGTTCGGGTGAAAGGCATTCTATCATGGATACTGCACATTCTCCAGCCAAGCCTGCTACACCTCATTCTTCTGCTTCCATCACTGCAAGCACACCGCTTGTGCCTGGCGCATTTCCCGGTTCTAGCAATCGACATGCTCGCCGTTCAGGCCATCTTCAGGATGATAGGGAAAGGCAAAGAAAGCAAAATGTCACTTCTGGGACGCCGGATCTCACAAAATTCTCAAATGCAGATTTTAGACGATTGATCGATTTTGTTGATGCCAAGATCGTGGCTCATGCCAACAATCTTCGTGAAGAACGGGAAATTGGGAAAGGCGAGGCATACCTATCTGGATTGAAAAGTCTCGACCAATCTGACATTGTGATAGAATTCTTGGAGGAGAACGAAATTTTCGATCACGCTCAACTTCACGAATGGTCAAAGAAGCTAATGAAAAAACGCATTACTGTCTTGCTGATGAGGCTCATTGAGAAACTGCAAGGAACATATCCTGATCTTGATGTGAATGCTATGACGATTGAATCTGTTGCAGAGGAAGAGGATGCCACTTCTCCTGCTACACCATTACGTCAGAACAGCACAATTGATGAAAGTGGAATTGCAAAAACTGTTGAACGTGTACCGTTTAGAATGATAAACGCAAGCACACCAGCAAGGCCTAGCTCACATCTTAAAGAAGTAACATTTGCCGATTCACTGGAAAGAGGCCCGCAAAGTATCTATCCCGCTTTGCCAAGAGAACACAGAAAGCGCAACCCGAGCGCTATGGATGAAACAGAAACAACAGAGGACAATATCCGAGCAGATACGGCTTCGACATCTATAGCGGATGCAACGAAAAGTTGGACAAGGCAAGGCTTGAGCATGTTTGGTAGCTTCATTGATGGCGTGCTGTCTCGTGGCAAGAATCAAAGTCAACAATCACTTACGTCGGTTCATGACCCTGTTGAGGAGCAGATCGAAAGTGATGAGATAC
>NW_020289965.1:0-3223 GCF_003144205.1 Meira miltonrushii
AATTATATTGATTCATGATAAATCGTTAATATTATACTTGATGTATCAGAAAACAGTGATATTTTCAGAGCCGGGCAAGTAGAGCTGTTAACTCTGTTACGTTTTGTAGTCTCCAGGCACTGCTTTCTGATTGATATTAATAAATTGTGAGGTAGAGAAAAGTGGGTAGAATTTACATGTGATATGAGACTATTTATATTCAACAAGTGGGCTAATTATGGGCACCAAAACTGTGGTTCGTCAGCCTTTGTGGCGGAACAGGCGTTAAGGCGTGATACGGCGTGATACGGCAAGTGACGCCTGTACACGTGTCAGGCGTACCGTATACGTCATATCCCAACAGCACTTTTATGTAAGCAACTCCCAATTCAAGTGTGGACGCGTAAATTGAAAAAACAAAACAAACGCGTGACAAGACCAACACTTTTGTTTCTCATTCCTCCCTCCATACCTATCCTAGAATGAAACAAAGGATACGATAGCATGGCAGAGGCGGGACCATCTACTCTTCAAAATGAGGTATCACGGAGAAACTTTGTGCTCAACTCTCCACATTACACTGCTTCTCCGTCTTCAAAAAGACGATTTACTTCCATAGAGCAAGATGAAGAGGAAGAGGAGGACGTGGATGAAAGTGGACAATTTCCTAATGACGGTAGCACAACAATAATCGATCCAGCCAGATTTGAAGAAGAACAAAGACAAGAACGTGAACGGTTATTACAGGAAATCGAACGCGAGACTGCACTCCTACAACGTACAGAAGGAAAAGCTGCATCACTTCGAAAAGGAATAGACAAGACAACGACAAATAATCCGCAAAACAATAATACCGGTCTTATACCGGGCATATCAGCTACGCTCATACCGGAAAATGAAGAGGAACTCGAATCGCTGGAGGCAATGCTGCGTGAGATGGATGATGGAGCTTTGAGTGCGCTTCTCACCCATAATATACAGGCTAATACGTTGCGAGATCTGCTCCCTCTCCTACCGAAGGAAGCACCGCCGACGATCTTGCCTCCTGCCCGTTCGGCTGGAGCTGAAGCATCAGGATCAGGCTTGCAAGTTGATGAAGAAGTGAGAGCATTAGCCGATGCAAATACGGAAGATTCACTCTATCGATTGGTTGAGGAAACCTTGCGGGAAAGATTAAAGAGAGGTGAGGAACTGGCAAAGGCATTGTCTACATTTACGGGTATCAGACTGGAAAGCGTTGAAAGTAGCGATCCTAAACAGCAGCAAGTATCAGAGCAAGAGTGCTCGATTCGTCATATCACGATTCGCGGTAAACTACTCGGTGATCTTGGTGCGATCGTTTTGGATATGGATGTAGAAGAATCACAAGAAGATCAATTGCCACGAATAATAACGCTAGATATTGAAGTGGACGATGCGGTTTACTTTGCCATTGGAGCGGAAAAGATCAACTTTTATGTTGAATCTGTCAATTTACCTGCTGTTTTGCTCGCCATTCAAGCGATGATTCCGATCGCTGTTAATCGTTTTCGCCTTTTTAACATCCTTTGCAAATTGTATCCTGATTTGACAGCGCGAAAAGTGCAAGAAGTGCAAATTCTTGGGATGGATTCTAAACAAGTATCCTCAAATATAGGGCGTAAGAGGAAGGTTGGGGATATCTTGAGCGCTCTCCCACCTATTTCGCGGTTACTCGATCCAGAAAAGATGGAAACCCTCAGCTTAGAGAACTCGGCTGGGGCCAGACTGGATATCATCTTTCGCATCCAATTCAATCAATACGGACATGCAAATTCTCTTATAACTATCAAGCCAAGCATACCGGAAGAATATATCAAAGATGAAGACGTACGGGATTTCATTGACGAAATGCCTAATAACTTTCATCATTTCATCACGCATAGACCATCATACATTGATATTCATGGTGCCTTGGTGGCGGTGATTGATTCTTTCTTTCGTCGTTGATGTCATTCACTATATTCATTTGTATTTTATTGCTATACCTAGCTGTACATTACCCACCACAATCAAAAAGCATTCAATATGGTGTGAGAAGCTTGCGGAGTTAAGACACGCACTTAAACCCGCGTCGTCTTCTTACTGGAGGCACATTTCGACCATTGATGGCGACAAGTTGAACATCTCTATTGTCGTGATCATGAGCGCCATGGTGCAGATGATGATCGAATTCAACTTCATCTTCACTATCATCATTGATCTCGACAGGTCCGTCATCGATGAAATCGTTATCTTCATCTTCCCAATCTTCGTCCTCGCTTACGCCAAATTCTCCTCCATAGATCATGTCATGAATGTCAAATTCTGAATCGTCTTCATCGTCGTATTCGTCTAGCTCATTTTCGCTATATTCGATCGCACAATATGGACTTGTGCAAGCTCGATTTACGATCTCGCTAGCACGCAGTCCGTATCGATGAACGCGATCGTCTTCATCGAAGATAGGATGCTGAAATGGCTTATCATTGTGTAGAAAAATTGTATCCCAAAGTACCCGATAAAGATAGGATGCTGATATGGCTTATCATTGTGTGGAAAAATTGTGTCCCAAAGTGCCGTACCTGCTTTTAGGTTTTCGCCTCGAGCTTCCTTTGCTTCTGCGTCTGTAGAAGAGGAGCTATTTGAAATGTCTGTGTCCTTATCATTGCCTTGACCTGATCGTATACTTTCATCGAGCTTGTCTACCAGACCTTTGATCATCCAAACTTCTGCTGGTCTGGCTTGAACTCTTATACGATAATGCGGATAAAGCTTTTTACATCGTAATGTCCGACGTTGTTGTTCCTCTGTCCTTTACTCTTCTATCAGATACAGAGCAAATAGTGGCTCACCTGGCAATGCCTTTCTGAACCACAACACAAGACAACGAGCACTAAATACATGACCACAAGGGGAAAGCACATGTGGTCTATATGCGAGTTCCAAACAAACCGTAAGCGCGCTCGGCAAGTGTAGACATATTCCATTCAGCTGTCAAAGAGACAAATTATTCGCCAGCTGAGCATGAATAAAATTATCAAATTGGACAATACAATTATACCTCAACCTCATTGGGTGCGTCATACCTCAATACAAGGCCACACCAATGGACTATCCTAGTCGGAATGTGCTTGGCGGCAAGTGTGGATCTATTCCATCCAGCCGTCGACGACACAACACATCACTGTACCAACTCATTAGATCCTTTGTATTACCTTATTGTTCTATGTATTAATGAAATTCA
>NW_020289966.1:0-3031 GCF_003144205.1 Meira miltonrushii
CTCTCCTTGATCTTTCGAAGATTTTCTTGAATTGATCAGGGAAACACTTGGTTGATTTAGGTCCCATTTAGTCGTTTATAGGAGAAGTGTATGATACTGATTGTACGATTGGTGGATTTCGAACAAGAAGAGAATGATGCTGCTTGAATGAGCTGTGATCTATGAATCAGGATTGGATGATGCCGGTTGAGTGAGGACGCATATGAGATGGCGTTCGTTGAATTTTTTAAAGTCTTGCCCGGAGCATCAAAGAAGATCTTGGTTGGCTAGGTTGTATGCTGGCGTTTGCACTTGTGAGCCTTTTCTTGCGAAGTGATGTCATGCTTGTTTGCATTTGAGTGCCATAATCATTATTTTGTGATGCTGATTTGATGGCAATTGGATCTTGAATGACAAGAGGGGCTTTGGATTTGGAATGAGAAGTGGGTAATGACAAATGAATGATGATTGGAATGAGAAGTAGGTGTTGGGGACTGGAGTCAGGCCAAAAAGGATGACTTTATATACCTTTCTTTCATTCGTTTCACAGTTTTCAGAACTGGTAGGGTTTTCCCTATAGTACGAGATGATCTTTCATGAATCTCGAAAGGTTTCATCTGGTCGGCTTTTGAATGCGGATAAGAAGAGGCCACCAACAGTCTCTTCTTACTCCGCCGTCATCATCTTCTCCTTATTCCACCGTCATCATCCTTTCCTATTTTACAGTCATCACCCTCTTCTCCTTTAGGTGTTTATGTTTAGAGGAGGATCTCTAGAAAGTTGTGAAACGAGAAGTTCTGGCTTATCTTACTCTCGTTACGCTAACAAGTCGGATAGGATAGACGCTTCTTTAATGAAGTGTATTTGATCTGTCATCCGAAGAGGTCTGCGCTCAAGACCGATGCTTCTTCGACTGCCAGTGATCGCTTGTAAGAGTCCCGTAAATACGAGGGTAGAGCCATCCTCGAATGAAGAGAGTTTTGCCCGACTTAATCGACCATACTTTAACCCAAGATATGATGACAGACTTCTTCGGTAATATTGAACGGATATAAAGCTAAAGACGGTGAGGTGAGAGCATGAGAGCGATCTTGAGTGACGTACGAGATGACTTTTCATAAACTTTGAAAGGTTTCATCCGATCGAAAGAGAAAGATCTTGGCTGACTTGGACCCTACTTAGGCGTTCATACTTCTTTGAAGTGATGAGGGTCGTGTTTGTGTTGATTACCGCGATCAATGTTGTGTGACGATTTGAAAAGAGAAGTGTGTGATGCTGATTGTACGATGGGTGGATCTCGAGTGACAAGAAATTAATGCCGGCTGAATGAGATTGATGCCGGCTGGATGAGGTGTGATCATCGAATGAGAAGTGGATGAGGTGTGATCATCGAATGAGAAGTGGATGATGCAGCTTGCGTGAGGACGCATATGAGATAGCGGTCATTGAATTTTCAAAGGATTTACCGGTGCATCAATGGAAGACCTTGCTTGGTTAGGGATGCATGCCGGCGTTTGTACTTGCGAGCCTTTTTTGTGATGTGAAGTGATGCTATGTTTGCTTGTATTTGAGTGCCACAATCATTGTCTTGTGAGAAATTTGTGATGGTGACTGAATGACAACTGGATCCTGAATGACAGGTGGATCTTAAATGTCAAGTGGATGTCGATTGGAATGAGAAGTGGATGATGATTGGAATGAGAAGTGGATGATGATTGCGGGAAGAGAAGTGGATGACGGTTGCAGGAAGAGAAGTGAGTGTTGGTGGTAGAGATTATATGGAACGAGAAGTAGGTAATATTGGCTGGATATGAAGTGATTCTCAAATGAGAAGTAGATCTTTTCTTTGATTTTTCTTTTGATTTTTTATTGATCTTTTCTGTCTTTTTATCTTTCTTTTTTGATCTTCTATTCTTTTTTTTTTTCTTTCCTTCTTTCTTTTTCTTCTTCTTTTTTCCTTCTGTTTTTATGCAGTTGCAAAGCAAGATATTGCTTCAGGATGTGTGAGAGGAGGAGGGAGAATAGCAAAGAACGAGTTCTTTGATCCCAAGAAAGGATGGCGTAAGGGTGAGAAAGCAAGTGTCGTGTAAGATGTTGCTTGCAAGGGTGATCATGTCGCCATTTTGATTGATGATCAAGTAATGCCCCTTGACCATGAAAGTTGTTTGTGAATTAAATTCTGGAACCGTTGAGTAATGGCGATGGCAAGTGCACCATTCCGGCTGATGATGTATCGATTGTTCGGTAAATGCGTTCGAACTTTGATCTTGTGTGCATCGGCAAAGGGAGAAGCGATGTACTCGACTGCTCTCCTCGGATCTTCCAAAGACTTTCTCGAATCGTCCGAGGAAACATTTGTTTGATTTGGGCCCCATTCAGGCGTTTGTACTTGTGAGTGAGCTCTTTTCTATATTCGTGTTGATTGCCGCGATCAATGGTGTGTGACGACTTGAAAAGAGAAGTGTGTGATACTGATTGTACGATTGGTAGATCTCGAATGAAAAGAGAATGAATCCATAAACGAGAAGTGGATGATGCCGGTTGAGCGAGGACACATATGAGATGGCGAGCATCAATGGAAGACCTTAGCTGGCTAGGTTGCATGCTGGCGTTTACACTTGTGAGGCTTTTTTTGTGAAGTGAACTGATGCCATGTTTGCTTGTGTTTGAGTGCCACGATCATTGTCTTGTGAGAAATATATGATGCTGGTTGGATGACAAGTGGGTCTTGAATGATAAGTGGATGATGATTGGAATGAGATTGGGTGGTGGGGGTTGCGGTCGATCCGAAAAGGCGGATTACATATAATGTACCTTTCATCTATTCTATTCCTTTTGGACCTTATATATGTACGCCTGGATTGTCGAGACGATCTGGTGTGAAAATCTTGTCATATGTGGTGTGGTTGGATAATCGCTCCTATACTACTGTATCTGACGAACGTTGAGTTAGGGAATCCGAAGCGAACTATCGTGAACATTATCGACATTCGAATCGATCGATTTAGCGAGCGAAGGCGTTCCATGTCCATTACTGTATCGAGCTAGCTGT
>NW_020289967.1:0-2617 GCF_003144205.1 Meira miltonrushii
AAAAGGTTCGACAGATGGTGGAGGGTTCTCTTTATTGAGAATTTATATAGATAGTTCTCTGTCTTTCTTTTCCCTCACAGCATACAGCTAGCTCGATACAGTAATAGATATGGAACGCCTTCGCTCGCCAAATCGATCGATTCGAATCTCGACATTGTTCACGATAGTTCGCTTCGGATTCCCCAACCCAACGTTCGTCAGATGCAGTGATATGGGAGCGAATATCCAACCAGGCCGCATATGACAAGATTTTCACACCAGATCGTCTCGACAATCCAGGCGTACACATACAGGATCTAAAGGAGTATGGTACAAAATATGCATTGCTCTATACAAATACATCAGGACAACTTGTTTCTGCTTTCCGTCGTCAAATTTCATCGGAAAAAGGTTTGAAGTACAGCAAGAAGGAAGATTCAGATTTCAGAACCGGATACGAATCCACTACTTCATACGTATGTAGAAACAGACGGGGAAATCTTGAAGTAAAGTAGGCCAAGAAGCCATCCGGCAGCAATTGCACTTGATGTGACGTGATGTTGGCGCCAGAATTCCCGATTCCGCAGTTTGCATTACCACTTTCTATGCTAGTCATCACTGTCCCACCGCCTGCGATTGTGAAGAGTCTCTTCACGTTATGGGGCAGGTCGTGTATGTGATGTTTCTTGTTTCGAATTGCACGTAAGAGAGCGGCAATACTTTTTGGGTCATACTTCCTTCTCTTGTTCAAGTCTTCCATCACTTGTCGATCCAATCGACGATGCCAATCATTTCCAACAATGTCCACTGCGTTCGCCTCCAGTGCCACGAGGACGAGGGAAGCGACTGGAGGATCACGCTCCATAATATCAAATCGATCACTTGCGTCCTGCAAGAAGGATAATCTACGATGAGAATCCCAAAAGTATGGATGCGACAAAATCTTCAATGCATCTGGCCTTTGCTCAGGCTCATATTTGGTCATTGCACAGATCAAATGTTGAGCTTCATGTCCCTCTTCTCCCAATCCATCCAAACGTTGAAGATCTATCGATCGTCGCAAGATGTTCATCTCCCTCTCAAAGCGTGAGCCAAAAGGATGATCGCCATTGGATAAAACGTAATACATCAAGCACCCTAATGCAAAAATGTCGACTGCTCTTGTCAATCGTTTCCGATCTTCTGAACGCTTTGACTCGCCACCGTTTTCTTGATCGCTTACGGAAGTGAAGGACGAAGTACTATCGCAAGTATCAGCACCTGCATCTAGGTTGACATCACCACGCAAGATCTCTGGAGCACGCCAGCCAAAAGTTCCTCCGGGATTGTTTACTGTTTGACTGAAGCTCGTTTGTGCAACTCCGTCGAGCCTTTTCGAAAGCCCAAAATCTGACAAGAGCATCTTCAATTCCCCTTTTGAAGTTTGTGAGACCAAGATGTTTTGTGGCTTGATATCACGATGAACGATTGAAAGGGAGTGAAGGTGCTGTAAACCTGAAGCAATTTGCGAGAGTGCTTTTTTCGGTTTTAGAATGGCGCTCAAAGATTGATGCTCGTTTGGCTTTTCAATAACTTCGGCAAGACTTGCAGGGCACAATTCCAAGGCGATATACAAGAATGAATCGGTCACCTCTTTGTAAAAGTATCGGATTACGTTTGCATGATTGTCAGCAGACTCCAACAACGAGACCTCCTTGGACACAACATCAACGAAATCTCTCAATAGCCTCTTTACAGCTACTGCACAACCTTGGAAATTCCCCTTGAAAACGATCGTGCCGGAGGAGCCATATCCCAGAATCTCATCAGAGATGATCAATGATCGATTCACCGGATCACAAATGACTCCCATCGAACCGTTGCTCAAAGCAACTTTCGATCCTCCATCCGCTTCCAAGGTGACAGGGCCAGCAACGTTTGCAATTGTCTTTTCGACAACTTGGACGCTTTCTTCTTCTTCTCTGCTACCCTTGCTTACTTCTTGAAGCGCAGAGCCTCCCGTACCGGCGGTATGCTTTTCTTTGCCATCCACACTTCCGCTATCTTTTTCAACATCGACCGCATCTTCCTTCTCTGTCACTTTTTTGGATTCACGTTGAGCAACAGCATTGCCGGCTCTCTTTCCGCGTCTTCGCCTTTTCGTTGCGGCGGATACACTTGCTTCGCCCAACGTAGTGTTTGAAATGGCATTTTGATCGATGGCCGAGCTCGAACCTTCTGAAAAGGGATCTTGTTCACTGGTAAGCGGCTTGTCAGGAGCTGTCCCGGAAAAGGTTACCTTTTTCACGCCAATTGATGGAATGGATGGCGACACATGGGTATGAGGTACAGGCTGCCAGGCCATATCCTTTACCATTTGGCTAATCTCAACAGCACTTTGTCGTCTATATTCCAGACTTCCGATGTACAACAATCCACAACAAACTGCAAAGAAGAAGAGGATAGCGATCTGCGTGGTCACTACGGTAGGAGAGGACCATGAAGATGATGCGTCCTTCAGCTCTTTTGCTCGGACCTGATCCTCGAGCCTTTCCGTTCGAGAGGTTTCTTGCCCGTTCTTTGTAGAGCCATCTTCGATTCCTAAAAGCGGAGCATGACCCGGACCAAGACCAAGCAGTTCATCAGCTCCCAGATCATC
>NW_020289968.1:0-2617 GCF_003144205.1 Meira miltonrushii
GATGATCTGGGAGCTGATGAACTGCTTGGTCTTGGTCCGGGTCATGCTCCGCTTTTAGGAATCGAAGATGGCTCTACAAAGAACGGGCAAGAAACCTCTCGAACGGAAAGGCTCGAGGATCAGGTCCGAGCAAAAGAGCTGAAGGACGCATCATCTTCATGGTCCTCTCCTACCGTAGTGACCACGCAGATCGCTATCCTCTTCTTCTTTGCAGTTTGTTGTGGATTGTTGTACATCGGAAGTCTGGAATATAGACGACAAAGTGCTGTTGAGATTAGCCAAATGGTAAAGGATATGGCCTGGCAGCCTGTACCTCATACCCATGTGTCGCCATCCATTCCATCAATTGGCGTGAAAAAGGTAACCTTTTCCGGGACAGCTCCTGACAAGCCGCTTACCAGTGAACAAGATCCCTTTTCAGAAGGTTCGAGCTCGGCCATCGATCAAAATGCCATTTCAAACACTACGTTGGGCGAAGCAAGTGTATCCGCCGCAACGAAAAGGCGAAGACGCGGAAAGAGAGCCGGCAATGCTGTTGCTCAACGTGAATCCAAAAAAGTGACAGAGAAGGAAGATGCGGTCGATGTTGAAAAAGATAGCGGAAGTGTGGATGGCAAAGAAAAGCATACCGCCGGTACGGGAGGCTCTGCGCTTCAAGAAGTAAGCAAGGGTAGCAGAGAAGAAGAAGAAAGCGTCCAAGTTGTCGAAAAGACAATTGCAAACGTTGCTGGCCCTGTCACCTTGGAAGCGGATGGAGGATCGAAAGTTGCTTTGAGCAACGGTTCGATGGGAGTCATCCGTGATCCGATGAACCGATCATTGATCATCTCTGATGAGATCCTGGGATATGGCTCCTCCGGCACGATCGTTTTCAAGGGAAATTTCCAAGGTCGTGCAGTAGCTGTAAAGAGGCTATTGAGAGATTTCGTTGATGTTGCGTCCAAGGAGGTCTCGTTGTTGGAGTCTGCTGACAATCATGCAAACGTAATCCGATACTTTTACAAAGAGGTGACCGATTCATTCTTGTATATCGCCTTGGAATTGTGCCCTGCAAGTCTTGCCGAAGTTATTGAAAAGCCAAACGAGCATCAATCTTTGAGCGCCATTCTAAAACCGAAAAAAGCACTCTCGCAAATTGCTTCAGGTTTACAGCACCTTCACTCCCTTTCAATCGTTCATCGTGATATCAAGCCACAAAACATCTTGGTCTCACAAACTTCAAAAGGGGAATTGAAGATGCTCTTGTCAGATTTTGGGCTTTCGAAAAGGCTCGACGGAGTTGCACAAACGAGCTTCAGTCAAACAGTAAACAATCCCGGAGGAACTTTTGGCTGGCGTGCTCCAGAGATCTTGCGTGGTGATGTCAACCTAGATGCAGGTGCTGATACTTGCGATAGTACTTCGTCCTTCACTTCCGTAAGCGATCAAGAAAACGGTGGCGAGTCAAAGCGTTCAGAAGATCGGAAACGATTGACAAGAGCAGTCGACATTTTTGCATTAGGGTGCTTGATGTATTACGTTTTATCCAATGGCGATCATCCTTTTGGCTCACGCTTTGAGAGGGAGATGAACATCTTGCGACGATCGATAGATCTTCAACGTTTGGATGGATTGGGAGAAGAGGGACATGAAGCTCAACATTTGATCTGTGCAATGACCAAATATGAGCCTGAGCAAAGGCCAGATGCATTGAAGATTTTGTCGCATCCATACTTTTGGGATTCTCATCGTAGATTATCCTTCTTGCAGGACGCAAGTGATCGATTTGATATTATGGAGCGTGATCCTCCAGTCGCTTCCCTCGTCCTCGTGGCACTGGAGGCGAACGCAGTGGACATTGTTGGAAATGATTGGCATCGTCGATTGGATCGACAAGTGATGGAAGACTTGAACAAGAGAAGGAAGTATGACCCAAAAAGTATTGCCGCTCTCTTACGTGCAATTCGAAACAAGAAACATCACATACACGACCTGCCCCATAACGTGAAGAGACTCTTCACAATCGCAGGCGGTGGGACAGTGATGACTAGCATAGAAAGTGGTAATGCAAACTGCGGAATCGGGAATTCTGGCGCCAACATCACGTCACATCAAGTGCAATTGCTGCCGGATGGCTTCTTGGCCTACTTTACTTCAAGATTTCCCCGTCTGTTTCTACATACGTATGAAGTAGTGGATTCGTATCCGGTTCTGAAATCTGAATCTTCCTTCTTGCTGTACTTCAAACCTTTTTCCGATGAAATTTGACGACGGAAAGCAGAAACAAGTTGTCCTGATGTATTTGTATAGAGCAATGCATATTTTGTACCATACTCCTTTAGATCCTGTATGTGTACGCCTGGATTGTCGAGACGATCTGGTGTGAAAATCTTGTCATATGCGGCCTGGTTGGATATTCGCTCCCATATCACTGCATCTGACGAACGTTGGGTTGGGGAATCCGAAGCGAACTATCGTGAACAATGTCGAGATTCGAATCGATCGATTTGGCGAGCGAAGGCGTTCCATATCTATTACTGTATCGAGCTAGCTGTATGCTGTGAGGGAAAAGAAAGACAGAGAACTATCTATATAAATTCTCAATAAAGAGAACCCTCCACCATCTGTCGAACCTTTT
>NW_020289969.1:0-1686 GCF_003144205.1 Meira miltonrushii
GCAGAGGTCTCAAAAGACGGACAAGAGAGCAGAGTGCAGCAAACTTATCGAGGCTGCAAAGAAAGCACTTACCGAGAAGCCGGAAAAGCGGGATAGCTCAGATCCATCGGATAGTTAGTAAGAGTTATAAATAGCAGCTGCAGATTATTTGTCAAGAAAGTACTTATTCGAAAGCCAACAAAGCAGAAATGTCAATTCCATCGGATGGCTAGCAATAATCATAGATTTTAGCTGCAGATGAGTTGTCAAAACAATATTCGTTTGAAAGCCAAAAAAGCGGGATATCTCAGATCCATCAGATGGTTAGTGAAAGTTATAAATAGCAGCTGCAGATGATCCGACAAAAAAAATCGGTTGAAAGCCAGAAAAATGGGATATTTCAGATCCACCGGATGGTTGAAAAAAACTCAAGATGGTCAATCATAAAGGAGCAGCGATGCAACATATCAAACATATTAAGGCTGCCAAGCATAATTTGCCGGGAAGCCGAAAGAACGGGATATCTTCATTCCATCGGATGGTTCAAGGAAAGCCTAGAACGGTAAACGATGCTAGCGAATGGATGGTTCTTTTGTTTACATTACACGCATGTCAGTTGACCTGTCAGATTCGATTATGACATACTTGACAGTCTAGGGAAAATCATACGAATTTTGAAACTGTGAAATGAGTGGATGAAAGGTATATAAAGTCCCCCTTTTTGATTGACTCCAACCCCCAGCACCCATATCTCATTCCAACCATCTTCCACTTGTCATTCAAGACCCACTTGTCATTCAAGACCCACTTGTCATTCAAGACCAATTGCCATCCCACCAACATCACGAATTTCTCACAAGACAATACTGGTGGCTTTCAAATGCAAGCAAACATGGCATCACTTCACTTCACAAGAAAAGCCTCACAAGTGAAAACGCCAAGTTCTTCTTTGACGCTTCGGGAAATTCTTTGAAAGTTCAATGAACACCATCTCATAGGTGTCTTCGCTCAACCGGCATCATCCACTTCTCGTTTGTGGATCATGGTCAACCGGCATCATCCACATCTCGTTTGTGGATCACGGTCAACCGGCATCATCCTCTTGTCATTCGAGATCCAACTATCGTACAATCAGCATCACGCATATCTCTTTTCAAATCGTCACACAACATTGATCGCGGCAATCAACGCAGGCACGACCGGCATCACTTCATGAAAAGAGCTCACAAATACAAACGATTGAATCGGGCCTGAATCAAGCAAATATCTCCCCGGAAGATTCGAGAAAATCCTTGGAAGATCAAGGAGAGCAGTCGAATGCATCGCTTTTCCCTTTGCCGATGCATACAAGATCGAGATTCGAACGTATCAGCCGAAAAGGTACACTCGTCATCGCCAATACTCAATTCTTTCGACACCGTCACAGCAGCATCATGTTTCTTTTCTGTCCGCCTTCCCAATTTTTTGCATGATCAATCTACTCAACGGTTCCAAAATTCAATTCACAAAGAACTTTCGAGGTCAAGAGGGCATAAGTTGATCATCAATCAAAATGGCGACATGATCATTCTTGCAACATCTTGCGCGACACTTGCTTTCTCATCCTTACGCTATCCTTTCTTGGGATCAAAGAACTCGTTCTTTGCTATTCTCACTCCTCCCCTCACTCCTCCTCTCACACACCCTGAAGCAACATTTTGCTTTGCA
>NW_020289970.1:0-1507 GCF_003144205.1 Meira miltonrushii
GTGAGCATGGCAATGCCATGCTCACCTTTCATAGATCACACTCACACTTCATAGTCATGTACATAGATAGGCATTAATGAAATACAATTACAATTATCTACGAAGGGAGAGCTTGCGAGAGAGAGGAGGAGGAGGAGGATTGCGACTTGAGCCTTCACCGCGATCACGATCTTTATCATCATTATTATTATCGTTATCTTTATCGTTATCTTTATCTTCTTCTTTATCTTCTTCTTCTTCTTTCTCTTTTTCTTCCTCTTCTTCTTCTTCTTCTTCTTCCTCTTCTCTTTTTTTCGGTTTACTCTGGTCGAAGATTCCTTATAATTAATCGGTAAAGTCTCTTACTACCCTCTCCTTCTAGAACTTTATCGAATCGATAATAGTTTAGATAGTATTACTATCTAAACTATTAGTTTTTTTATTTTTTTTTTTTTTTATAAGTTTTTTTTTTATTTTTTCTTAAAAGGAAATTATATTAAATCGTTTAATAATCCTTCTTTTCTTCTATAATCTATATTCTTCTATAGTCTTCTTTAATTTATAATATTGATTATATATAAAAACTTAAGCCTTAGGATTTTTAGTAATAGTATAATCCTTACTATACCTATAGTAAAGATTATAGTTATTACTAGTATAGCTAATAATAGTTAAAGTCGTTATAAACGACTCGGTCTAATATCTTAAAGAGATATTAGATAAAGTTATCGGTAAGTATTATAGGTAGGTTACTATCTACTTTATAGATAGTAAGCTACCTATAGTAGTAAGCCGATAACTTTATCTATCTCTATAAAGTTTTAGAGTAAATCGGTTATTTAAGAGGTTAACTAACTTCTTAGAAAGGGTAGGTAAAGGTAAGAGAGATATAAAGTAAGGTAAACCTTATTTTATATCTTATTTTATTTTCTTTTTCTCTTTTTCCTTCTCTTTCTTCTTCTCTTCCTTTCTTCTTCTTCTTCTCTCCTTCTCCTCCTCTTCTTTCTCTTTCTTTTCCTTCTCTTTCCTCTTCTTTCCTAGTAAATCTTATATTATTCTTATATTTATAATTTAAAAAAATTAAAATATAATTAAAATTTTTTGATTTTATAAAGAAGTATAAAGAAAGAAAGATAAAAAGGTAAAATTTACTATATTTATAAAAGATATAAAAGGTATATAATATAATATTTTATATTTTATTAATCTTAGATATTCTTATATATCTAAAAATAAGTAATTAAGTATAATATTTATAATATAATAATATAATAATATAAATATAGTTATATAATAATATAAATATAGTTATATAATAATATAAATATAATTATATAATAATATAAATATATTTATAAGAGTAAAGAAAATATAATATAAATAATTAATATAATAAAATATATTATATATATAATATATAAAAGTATAATACCTATAAGATTAAAAGAGAATTATTATAGTTTCTTTAAGTTTCTTTAATATTTCTACTATTATACTAAAGAATATATAGAGAAACCTTTTATATTTA
>NW_020289971.1:0-1334 GCF_003144205.1 Meira miltonrushii
TTCTGCCCTTCCTCCTCACTTTCTGCCCTTCCTCCTCACCTTCTTCCCTTCCTCCCCACCTCCTGTCCTTCCTTCCCACCTTCTGCCCTTCCACCTTCTACCCATCCTCCTTCTCAGGACCCTCAGACTGGATCCATTCACAGTTTCTTTTCTTCTGTAGAGACTGCCAGTGTTTGCTTGTAAAAGCCCGATAAATGCAAGTGCAGAGTCATCATGAATGAAGAAACTTTGACCGGCTTGATCGGCCTCACTTTAAATCAATCAATGATGACGGACTTCTTCGGTAATATTGAACGGTTGTCACGCCAAAGAGTGTGGAATGAAAGCATGGGAAGGAGGGCAGAAGAAAGACAAATGTTGAAGTCAAGGGTGCCATTTCTTCTGTTGTCCCACTTGTTCAAATGCCATGTCATGATTCGATCTTGCGTGACGTACGAGATGACTTTTCATGAACTTTGAAAAAGGTTTCATCCGATGGGAAGAGGAAGGTCCTGTCTGATTTGGGCCCCATTCAGGCGTTTGTACTTGTGAACTCTTTTCATGGAGTGATGCGAGCCGTGTTTGCGATGATTGCCCCGATCAATGTTGCATGAAGACTTGAAAAGAGAAGTGTGTGATGCCGGTTGTACGATAGATGGATCTCGAATGAGAAGAGAAAGATGCCAGTTGAATGAGATGTGATCATCAAATGAGAAGTGGATGATGCCGCCTGAATGAACTGTGATCCAGAAACGAGAAGTGGATGACGCCGGTTGAGTGAGGACGCATATGGGATGGTGTTTATTGAGTTCTCAAAGGATTAACTGGAGCGTTAAGGAAGACCTTGGTTGGTCAGGGTTGCATGCCGGCGGTTGCACTTGTTAGGCTTTTCTTGTGAGGTGAAGAGATGCTATTTTTGCTTGTACTTGAGTGCCACAATCATTGTCCTGTGAAAAATTTGTGGTGCTGACTGAATGACAACTGGATCTTGAATGACAGGTGGATCTCGAATGTCAAGTGGATGACGATCGGAATGAGAAGTGGATGATAATTGCCGGGTGAGAAGTGGATGATGAATGCGGGATGAGAAGTGGGTGACGATTGCGGGAGGAGGAGTGAGTGTTGGTGGTAGAGATAACTATGGAATGAGAAGTACGTAATGCTGGTTGGATATTAAGTGATTCTCAAATGAGAAGTAGGTCATCTTTTTGATTTTTCTTTTTTTTTTTGACCTTTTTTTTCTTTTTTTTTTTACCTTTTTTTTCTTTTTCTTCTTTTCTTTTTCTTCTTTTCTTTTTCTTCTTTTCTTTTTCTTCTTTTCTTTTTCTTCTTTTCTTTTTCTTCTTTTCTTTTTC
>NW_020289972.1:0-1290 GCF_003144205.1 Meira miltonrushii
GCCCATCAACCTAGTCATTCTACTACTCGTATACGGCCTCGAGTAGTACATCGTCCGCAGTATTCTTCTTCTAACCTTTCCACTTCCAGCGTTGGCACTGCAATGACTCATGACGATTCCGTCAGTCAGCATAAAGATCAAGCGACAAGTTCAGATAGCAGTAGTGATGCTTCATCAGCCAGCTCAGGTACAGTTTCCCGATCTAGATCAACATCATCTCGCAGAAATCCAAGGCATACTTCGAGTAGGGGTGCGTCTTAAGGCTGTAGCTTAGTTCGAAGTGGCCATCCGGGGCAGTAATTAATCGTTATTTAGCCCACCAAGGTATGCGTACGACAATGACCAGAATGCCCCGCCCATACTTGACCATCTCTGAAATGCAGACTCTTCCAAACAACACTCATTTCACACTCCATACTACACAATTTCACAATCCATACTACACACTTTCACAATTTTCGAAATGATATTATTAAGAGTTCTCTTCACAATTTGCTTGTTACCCTGCTATTTCAGCTTTACATCGGTCCAGACAATCGCAACGTTAGGGAAAAGGGCTATCACGCCGTATCAGCCGCCAAATCCTAATGATCAATCGCCCATGCCAGATCCAAATCAACAGACACCCGTCAATCAAGCTATTCGTATCCGTGAACCTGTTGATAGACCGCCTGAATTGCCTCGAACACACCCTATCCAGCATAATGAGCCTCCACCACGTTATGAGCGGCCGAGCATGATACAAAGACTAAGGGCAAACGAACGAGAACAACTAGAAACGACCAAAGATAAAGGGAAGAAAAAAGTAAAAGAGAATGCACCATCCAGCTCTAGGAAGCGAAAGCATTCTTCTACGAATGATAATGAGGCTGGTCCCAGCGGAACCAAACCTTCTGAAGAAAAGAAGCAAAGAGGGTTTTGGACTAAGATAGCAATTGTGAATGGAGTAAGGAAAGGATGTAATGCAGCTTGCAGAGCAGGAAGAAATCAGGCGAATCGCTTGCGAGAACGAATCACTGGAATACCTTCATCAGGATTAACTAGAAAAGCATTTCGACATGAAATGAATCTATCAAATCGTCGTAATTTTGAGATAAAAAATCGTCAATTACTTCAAATTCAACGTGAACGCAATCGTCAACAGCTTATACAGAATCGTGTATCCCATCAACCTAGTCATTCTACTGCTCGTATACGGCCTCGAGTAGTACATCGTCCGCAGTATTCCTCCTCTAATCTTTCTACTTCCAGCGTTGGGGCAGATAGTTCTGCCAGTCAGCATAAAGGTCG
>NW_020289973.1:0-1088 GCF_003144205.1 Meira miltonrushii
TATTTTTAAATAGAAAATAGAATTAATTAATAAACTATTTTAAGAATATTATATTTATATATATTATAAAAGATATATATTATTCTTTTAATATACTAAGAATAGATCTTTATATTAAATAAAAAAAAAATATTTAAAAAATAAAAATAACTTTTTTAATTAGATAAAAGATATATAAACCACTTTTTTTTCTCTTAATTCTATTATAACCCTATAAAATTTTTTATAATAGCTCTTTATTATTTATTATAAAATTAAAGGTTAGATCTTATAGATCTAAATTAAAAAGAATAAATAAGACTTTATCTCTCTTCTCGGTTTAGCTCTTTCCTCTCTAACTCTATCTTCTCTTATCTTACTTTTTTTAACTCTCTCTTTTTTAAATTAAATTAAGATGATATAGGTAGAGTCGATAATATATATCTATCTATACTATCGAGAGATAGTATAAATCCTACTAATATAAGATCTATAAGACTCTAATAAAGCTTATAGTAAGATAATATAATAGAAATTATAATAATTTTTAATGATATAAGATAGGTCTTACTATAAGATATAAATAACTATATATAGTAAAATTAAACTAGCTATATAGAAGCGGTCTTATATAATAATATAAGATATAGATAATATAGGAATACTAGTATTTTACTATATATTTTTAAATACTAATATAAAGATTTAGATAAGTATAATAAGATTTAATATATTTTATATATAAATTAAAAGATTTTAATATTAGTTTATAGGTTAAATATTTAAAATTTAAGAAGACTTTAAGATTATCTGATCTTCGATATTACCACTAGTTAAAAAGAATATCTAAAGCCTCTTACTACTATTAGGTAAGCTACTACTCCTCACCTAGTATAAGAAGAAATAGTGGCTTTATATATTATTTGTAAGGTCGTTAAATTAATAGAAGCGTAGGTTACGACTAACCCTATTTAAAGAGGTGATGCTCCGCTTAATGACTATATTAGAAGGCTTAATCGCATACTACCACCACGAACCCCTCCCCCTAGATAATTTTTTATAGTTTAAAATTTCATTTATTATCTTATATTTTTACATGAGTGACTATG
>NW_020289974.1:0-1039 GCF_003144205.1 Meira miltonrushii
TCCCTTCCTCCCTACCTTCTGCCCTTCCTCCTTATCCCCTTCCTCCTTGTGCTCTTCCTCCTTCTCAAGACTCTCAGTCTAGATCTATTCACCGTTTCTCTTCTTCTCCAGCGACTGCCAATGTTTACTTGTAAGAGCCCGATGAATACGAGTGTAAAGTCATCATGAATGAAAGACCTTTGACCGGCTTGATCCACCTCACTTCAGATCAACCAATGATGACGGACTTCTTTAGTAACGTTGAACGGATGTCAAGCCAAAGAGTGTGAGGTGGGAGCACGAGAAGGAGCGTAGAGAGGAAAGACGAATGTGTGCCATCTCTTCTGTTGTTCCAATTGTTCCAATGCCACGTTATAATTCGATTTTGAGCGACGTACGAGATGACTTTTCATGAATTTTGAAAGGTTCCATCCGGTCGGATGAGTAAGAGCTTAGCTGATTTGGGCCCCGTTCAGGCATTTGTACTTGCGAGCTCTTTTCATGAAGTGATGCGGGTCGTATTTGTGTTGATCGCCGTGATCGATGTTGTATGACGACTGGAAGTGTCCGGTTGAATGAGATGTGATCATCAAGAGAGAAGTGAATGATGCCGCTTTAGTGAGCTTTGTTCCATGAACGAGAAGTGGATGAATGCTGGTTGAGTGAGGACGCATATGAGATGGCGTTCATTGAAATTTCAAGGGATTCACCGGTGCATCAATGGAAGACCTTGGTTGGTGAGGGTGGCATACCGGCGTTTGCACTTGTGAGGCTTTTCTTGTGAAGTGAAGTGATGCCTTGTTTGCTTGTATTTGAGTGCCACAGTCATTGTCTTGTGAGTAATTTGTGGTGGTTGATGACGAAATGAGAAGTGGATGATGATTGCGGGATGAGATGTGGATGGTGATTCCGGGGTATGTTGGATATGAAGTGATTCTCAGATGAAAAGTAGGTCATCTTTTTAACTTTTTTTTTTTTTTTTTTTTTTTTTTTTTTTTTTTTTTTTTTTTTTTTTTTTTTTTTTTTTTTTTTTTTTTTTTTTTTTTTTTTTTTTTTTTTT